>NC_042995.1:8036409-8076409 GCF_901001165.1 Salmo trutta | reverse complement strand
ATGGGGCTTATCAAATGACCATAATGCTTATCAAATGACCATAATGCTTATCAAATGACTATGGTGCTTATCAAATGACTATGATGTTTATCAAATGACTATGATGCTTATCAATGACTATAATTCTTATCAAATTAATATGGTGCTTATCAAATTACTATAATGCTTATCAAATGACTATGGTGCTTATCAAATGACTATAATGCTTATCAAATGACTATGATGTTTATCAAATGACTATGGTGCTTATCAAAGACTATGATACTTATCAATGACTATGATGCTTGTCAAATGGCTATGGTGCTTATCAAATGACCATAATGCTTATCAAATGACTATGGTGCTTATCAAATGACTATGGTGCTTATTAAGTGACTATGATGCTTATCAAATGACTATGGTGCTTATCAATGACTATGATTCTTATCAAATTAATATTGTGCCTATCAAATGACTATAATGCTTATCAAATTACTATAATGCTTATCAAATGACTATGGTGCTTATCAAATGACTATAATGCTTATCAAATGACTATGATGTTTATCAAATGACTATGGTGCTTATCAATGACTATGATACTTATCAATGACTATGATGCTTATCAAATGGCTATAGTGCTTATCAAATGACCATAATGCTTATCAAATGACTATGGTGCTTATCAAATGACTATGGTGCTTATTAAGTGACTATGATGCTTATCAAATGACTATGGTGCTTATCAATAACTATGATTCTTATCAAATTAATATGGTGCTTATCAAATGACTATAATGCTTATCAAATGACTATGGTGCTTATCAAATGACTATAATGCTTATCAAATGACTATGATGTTTATCAAATGACTATGATGCTTATTAAATGACTATGATGCTTATCAAATGACTATGGCGCTTATCAATGACTATAACGCTATCAAATGACTATGATGCTTATCAAATGACTATGATGCTAATCAATGACTATAACGCTTATCAAATGACTATCAAATGACTATGATGCTTATCAAATGACTATGATGCTTATCAATGACTATAACACTTATCAAATGACTATGATGCTTATCAAATGACTATAATGCAATATATTAAGACATATATTGGTGTACATTCAGTTGCTGTAGTGCCACCATATTTGCACATTCACGAAAAGACCGTAGACTCATACTGAGTCGGGGTAGTTGATATTGTTGACTGTGCGTGATATATGCTATTCATATGAGCTTGTGTGGTCCCGTTCTGGTGGGAAGTCTGATTCATGTGGGGATTATGTGTTGAGTTCTAATGGATCTGTCCCTGTTCCTACGGAGTCAGAACCACTTGTTTCTAAACGGGTTTACATACATGGTTTACATACATCTTCTGTGCCTGTTTTTGCCGCTCTCTCTCTCTCTCCCTCCATCCAGCCTTGAAACACACACACACACACACACACACACACACACACACACACACACACACACACACACACACACACACACACACACACACACACACACACACAGACACACACACGCACACACGCACACACGCACACACGCACACACGCACACACACACGCACACACGCACACACACACGCAGGCACTGCCTCCCTCCCTCCCGCCCTCCCTCCCTCCCGCCCCCACACACACTCTCTCTCTTCCCCCCTCCCTCCCTCCCTCCCTGTCCGTGCGTGTACATTTACCAGCATCACAAAAGCGTCTTTGAGAATGCTGCATGCAGGGTTGTGACCCTCTGAGCGCATGACCACCAGTCATTACTCAGCCCTACTGCACTGCACATCTCTGACTGCACATCTCTAACTGCACATCTCTGACTGCACATCTCTGGGTAGGAGAGGAGAGCTGAGTCCTTATTGCCAGGCTGGACAGTCTCTCTGCTGCTTTGACTGATGTCTTCCAGTCTGGTTGGGAACTAGTATTACATGGAAACCTGGTTGATTTCCAATAACTCCTGTGTTTTGTGTTTAGACTCATGTGGCTCATACAACAGTATTACAGCCATCCACCCATATTACAGTGACTGCAACAACACTCAAGGACTATTTCAGGATTTCTTTATTAAGATTAAAAGTAAAGGCTTTTGTGTCAAAGGCTGTTTTAGCAGTATTGTAGTTTGATACTGGAGTCAGGCTAGAGAGGTAATGTTTTTTGCTTGATTTTTATAACAGGAAGTGTACTTACGTGTGACTAACTCAACTTCTAAGACTTCTTGGATGTTAGGTAGGCCTAATGCATCCTGAATGAAATGACATATACCCCACACCATTTACTAGATGTTAGGTAGGCCTAATGCATCCTGAATGAAATGACATATACCCCACACCATTTACTGGATGTTAGGTAAGCCTAATGCATCCTGAATGAAATGACATATACCCCACACCATTTACTGGATGTTAGGTAGCCCTAATGCATCCTGAATGAAATGACATATACCCCACACCATTTACTGGATGTTAGGTAGGCCTAATGCATCCTGAATGAAATGACATATACCCCACACCATTTACTGAATGTTAGGTAGGCCTAATGCATCCTGAATGAAATGACATATACCCCACACCATTTACTGGATGTTAGGTAGGCCTAATGCATCCTGAATGAAATTACATATACCCCACACCATTTACTGGATATTAGGTAGGCCTAATGCATCCTGAATGAAATGACATATACCCCACACCATTTACTAGATGTTAGGTAGGCCTAATGCATCCTGAATGAAATGACATATACCCCACACCATTTACTGGATGTTAGGTAGGCCTAATGCATCCTGAATGAAATGACATATACCCCACACCATTTACTGGATGTTAGGTAGGCCTAATGCATCCTGAATGAAATGACATATACCCCACACCATTTACTGGATGGTAGGTAGGCCTAATGCATCCTGAATGAAATGACATATACCCCACACCATTTACTGGATGTTAGGTAGGCCTAATGCATCCTGAATTAAATTACATATACCCCACACCATTTACTGGATGTTAGGTAAGCCTAATGCATCCTGAATGAAATGACATATACCCCACACCATTTACTGGATGTTAGGTAGGCCTAATGCATCCTGAATGAAATGACATATACCCCACACCATTTACTGGATGTTAGGTAGACCTAATGCATCCTGAATTAAATGACATATACCCCACACCATTTACTGGATGTTAGGTAGGCCTAATGCATCCTGAATGAAATGACATATACCCCACACCATTTACTGGATGTTAGGTAGACCTAATGCATCCTGAATTATATGACATATACCCCACACCATTTACTGGATGTTAGGTAGGCCTAATGCATCCTGAATTAAATGACATATACCCCACACCATTTACTGGATGTTAGGTAGACCTAATGCATCCTGAATTATATGACATATACCCCACACCATTTACTGGATGTTAGGTAGGCCTAATGCATCCTGAATGAAATGACATATACCCCACACCATTTACTGGATGTTAGGTAGACCTAATGCATCCTGAATGAAATGACATATACCCCACACCATTTACTGGATGTTAGGTAGGCCTAATGCATCCTGAATGAAATGACATATACCCCACACCATTTACTGGATGTTAGGTAGGCCTAATGCATCCTGAATGAAATTACATATACCCCACACCATTTACTGGATGTTAGGTAAGCCTAATGCATCCTGAATGAAATGACATATACCCCACACCATTTACTGGATGTTAGGTAGGCCTAATGCATCCTGAATGAAATGACATATACCCCACACCATTTACTGGATGTTAGGTAAGCCTAATGCATCCTGAATGAAATGACATATACCCCACACCATTTACTGGATGTTAGGTAGGCCTAATGCATCCTGAATGAAATGACATATACCCCACACCATTTACTGGATGTTAGGTAGACCTAATGCATCCTGAATTATATGACATATACCCCACACCATTTACTGGATGTTAGGTAGGCCTAATGCATCCTGAATTAAATGACATATACCCCACACCATTTACTGGATGTTAGGTAGACCTAATGCATCCTGAATTATATGACATATACCCCACACCATTTACTGGATGTTAGGTAGACCTAATGCATCCTGAATGAAATGACATATACCCCACACCATTTACTGGATGTTAGGTAGGCCTAATGCATCCTGAATGAAATGACATATACCCCACACCATTTACTGGATGTTAGGTAGACCTAATGCATCCTGAATGAAATGACATATACCCCACACCATTTACTGGATGTTAGGTAAGCCTAATGCATCCTGAATGAAATGACATATACCCCACACCATTTACTGGATATTAGGTAGGCCTAATGCATCCTGAATGAAATGACATATACCCCACACCATTTACTGGATGTTAGGTAGGCCTAATGCATCCTGAATTATATGACATATACCCCACACCATTTACTGGATGTTAGGTAGGCCTAATGCATCCTGAATGAAATGACATATACCCCACACCATTTACTGGATGTTAGGTAGACCTAATGCATCCTGAATTAAATGACATATACCCCACACCATTTACTGGATGTTAGGTAGGCCTAATGCATCCTGAATTATATGACATATACCCCACACCATTTACTGGATGTTAGGTAGACCTAATGCATCCTGAATGAAATGACATATACCCCACACCATTTACTGGATGTTAGGTAGACCTAATGCATCCTGAATTAAATGACATATACCCCACACCATTTACTGGATGTTATGTAAGCCTAATGCATCCTGAATGAAATGACATATACCCCACACCATTTACTGGATGTTAGGTAGGCCTAATGCATCCTGAATGAAATGACATATACCACTCACCATTTACTGGATGTTAGGTAGACCTAATGCATCCTGAATGAAATGACATATACCCCACACCATTTACTGGATGTTAGGTAGACCTAATGCATCCTGAATGAAATGACATAAACCCCACACCATTTACTGGATGTTAGGTAGGCCTAATGCATCCTGACTGAAATGACATATACCCCACACCATTTACTGGATGTTAGGTAGGCCTAATGCATCCTGAATGAAATGACATATACCCCACACCATTTACTGGATGGAAAGAGCTGCCCAGTTGTTTATTCAACTATTATAACCTCATGAACAGATGAAAACCTCATCTTCAAACAGAAACTTTTCAGGAAATTGAAAAAAAGGAACATATTTTCCTATCAACGAGCATGCAATTCTAGAGCTTCAGAACCTATTTTGAATAAATGTTCTTGGTCCTAGTGTCATGGAATGGTCCAGGTACATTGAGTGGAGTGACTGCATTTAATAAATGCAAAAGAAACAATGGACAAAAATGGAGTTACCAGGTTTTCATCAGACAGCGACATTATGATACAAATACTTATACTATGGCCTTTCATACATGGCATGCAAGGTCAACTCCAAATTTCCCCAAAACGCTCTGAATCACATCCCAAAACAGTCTACTTCCCAGACTAGTTATTAGTTCCCTAAACCTCAGAATGTATATGACATTAGTATATTTACATAATGTTGTATAAGTCCTCTCTCTTCTCCCAGCAGGCAGCCAGGCCTCCTCCAGTCTGCCTGTCTCTCTCTCTCTTACCGTGTCCTGTATGTAGGCCACTAAATGTGCAGATATATTACTGCAGGCTGGGAAATGTATTCTCAAAGCAAGAATGAAAATGCTTTATTTTTGGAGTGTTTGAGCCGCTCACGTTGTAAAACACTTTGTTGACCTTGGCTGTGTTACTGTTTAACCACACACACACACACACACACACACACACACACACACACACACACACACACACACACACACACACACACACACACACACACACACACACACACACACACACACACACACACACACACAAACACACACACACACACACACATACACACACACACACACACACACACACACACACACACACACACACACACACACACACACACACACACACACACACACACACACTAACCTGTTATTGTTGTTTCTGATATACCAGCCAAATGGGGACGCTATTTGTGTATAAGACGCAAGGGGAAATATGTCTGTTGAGTTTGTATTCTATGATGTATGCAACATTACAAAGTCAATCTGGCCAGACAACCACCGTGTCTTAGCCAAGAATAACACACTCTGAGCAATTCAGGTTTCCACAAACAGCCAATACATTAACATAGTTTAATACTTTAGCTTAGCACGGTTTGTGGAGAGATGCTATCGTAACCTACTGAACCTACTGGGGTGTTGCTGAACGCTTGAATAAATGGACTTATTTTATTTAGAAAATATTTCCCATTTAAAGATGTGCTCCTTCTTCCATCTGATTTTGATCAGATTTTAATGTGAGCCTCTCTCTCCACCCCCTCTCTCTTTCTGTCTCGCTCTTTCTTTCCACGCAGGAGCACCAGGGTCCCCTCGCCATGCCCCCCACCCTCTAACCCCCTCCTCCAGAGGTAAGGGCCTCAGTGTGTGTTCTCTCCCCTCCTCTACCCACCCCAGCAGCGGACACACAACACAAGCGTCTCCCCGGCTTCCACTTCCTCCGCGCTGCTGCACCACTGCTGGAGTATTCACGCTCCAGGCTGTTTTCTTTGAGAGACTATAAAAATATGCAAATGGCTATTGTTAAGAGTGAAAAGTAGAGGGTATTTTTCTCCCCGTACGCCGCTTGTGTTCCTGGTGAGTATAATGTGCAGAGAGGGCTGAGGGGTTTCCTTCAGTCTTTAGCCTCTCTCTCTCACACACAGACTCACAAAGGCAGAGCTGGAGATGACCAGGTACAGAGGAAGGATATTAGAAATATTCTCTCAGGAAGCCATTGTGTCTTTCCATTGTGGTCATATTCGTAAGAGAATATGACCACATCTGTGTAAGAGAAAGAGAAAAAGAAAGAGAAAGAGAAAGAGAAAGAGAGAGAGGGAGAGGGAGAGGGAGAGAGAGAGAGAGAGAGAAAGAGAGAGAGAGAAAAAAAGAGAGAGAGAGAGAAAGAGAGAGAGAGAAAAAAAGAGAGATAGAGAGAAAAAAAGAGAGGTATTAGGATGAAATCCAAGCTACACCCCGGGTAGTCGCAGCTAGGAAGTCAGGCCTTTATATAAAGTCCCTGAGCAGAGAGAGAGAGAGAGAGAGATAGCGAGAGAGTGAGAGAAGAGAGAGAAAGTAAGTAAGGAGCCACATTTGTAAAGCCCTCACGGTCTCAAGCAGGAAGACTTTTTTGAAGTGATTATGGAGACAGTTCAGATCAAAGGATTTGACAAGTCTGAGTGCCCGCCAAATACGAGCCGGGCTAATCACGCTGAAGCCCTCCGTACAAGTCCCCACTGGTCCCTCCAGCTGCTTTGCAAATGTAACGTGACACTTAGGGATAAACAGATTATCAGGGGACATAAGAGAAAAAAATCCTCTCAGACTAGTAGAAGTGAGATAGTTTATTTAATGAACTTGGAGACTACCAATGTACTGTATATGGTGGTGTGGAATATTAAATCATTTTCTGTAAAGTCCTAATGACCTAATTTACTTTTTTTTATACAAGTTCTATGTTACATGAAGGAAGGGTAGTTGTTATGTAGGATGATATTTAGCTTTTTCTATTTTCTTTTGTATAATCCATAGGCCTAATCTTCCAAACACCTCAAGACATTTTGAAACGTAAGCTCAGGGACATTCTCAGTGTCTCTCCTGCATTCATTCTCTTTTAAATGTTGTCATGTTGTGGTATCATAAATGTAGAGTAAATTCATATGTATAATTTCCCTTTATTTCCCTCTTACTTTCACTAAGATATTTTATTTGATTCTATTTTCAGTAGTATCTTATGCTGCATTCTATCATCACCAAGATAATGTAGAAATCACATTTCAAAATAATATTTTGGCACAAAGTGTGTACCTGTAAATTAAATAATGCATATGTAAATATGTACCACGCAAACCCAATAAACAGAACAACCAAACCGTATGTGTGTCTCTTGTGTCATGTCACTGGTGACCAGCCGTGTCATTCCCCAGTGACCCACTGAGTCCGCTGGGCCAGGGAGTGTCCAGCTGTCCAGTTCTCCAACCAGGGGCCCTCTCCTCTGGGTGACATCCATCCCCAACAGGGCCCCGTGGTTCTGGAGAGCCCTCGGACAAACGGACCATTCAGGAGGGACGGACAGATGGAACGGTGTCACGAACAGACACTGGACAATGAGGAGGTTGTTGTGTTGGCTAGCAGCGCAGATGATCTGTTTTATCTCACAAGTCCAGCGCTTCGAACTGAACATCCTGCGCCCTTCACCATGATCAAGCAAAGAGAGAGAGAGGAAAAAAGGAGGGAGGGACGGGGAGTGTGGTGAGGGGACAGAAAGAGGGGAGGTTCGGAGCTGGGTCCGTACTTCAACTCAACACAGTTGCCATAATTGATATGTTATTCAACTACATACCACTGCTGCCTGGACCGACTTACTGCTCTGCAACTACAGCCTACTGCATTGAGCCACAACAACCATCATTCTCTCTTAACCACATTGGTCATAACAGTTATCTGCTTTTTACATTTTTTATAGAATGCTCACCAAAACCTGGACATCTGCCTCCAAAAAAAAGCAATCCTGGGAGCAAAAGTTGTATTCATATATTGGGTGGAATAAAGTAAAGAATAAAATAGAGCCTTCCTCCACACAACCGCCTATTCATCAGTGTCGCCCTATATGTCCAGTATGTCTATTTGATTGGTCACCGTGTAGGGCAGACTGCTATTGATTGGTCGGTCGTTAGGAGCGGCTGGCACAGCTGACACGGTTAACACGTGGTCGTAACATCTGACCGCTCTTTAACCACCAGCCATCAACTGACCAATCCAGCCATTGACCCCAGTCATCCCAGCTGTGCCCTGGCAGCAGATCAGTAGTAGAGTGCTGTGGTGGCTGGGCCATCTAATAACAGTAATGTGCCTGTTCAGCCTAGGTCCCGTGTGGCTTAGTGGGTAGAGCATGGTGTTTGCAACGCCAGGGTTGTGGGTTCGATTCCCCTGGGAGACCGGTATGAAATGTATGCATTCACCACTGTAAGTTGCTCTGGATAAGGGCGTCTGCTAAATGACTTAAATGTAGAGATGACTGTTTATTTAAATAGGGAAAACAGATACATCACATTGACATACTGTAAGTAATAATTGAGTAACAATTATGAGCTGGGTTGTTAGCTTATGATTATTTTCAACATTGTTCCGATCCGTCTCACTATAGTTATAACTGTATGTCACTAGTTTATAACATAACATTCTACCATGAGTTTACGATGATTCTGCCATGATTCTACCATGATTCTACCATGAAGAGACATACAGGAATATACATGTATGTAGGGTATTTGTCCATAAAATAGATGTGTTTTTGCAAGACAGCTGGCAGGTGTACAAGCCAATAAAATAGAACAGGTTCAGATATTACCTCCAGGCCTGATGGTGTGTGTGTGTGTGTGTGTGTTTGTGTGTGTGTTTGTGTGTGTCTGAGCGTGTGTGTGTGTGCATGTGCGTGTGCGCATGCGTGTGTGTGTGTATATATGTGTGTGTGTGTGTGTGTCTGAGCGTGTGTGTGTGCGTGTGTGTGTGCTAGTCTGAGTGTGTGTGTGTGTCTGTGTGTGTGTGTGTGTGTGTGTGTGTGTGTGTGTGTGTGTGTGTGTGTGTGTGTGTGTGTGTGTGTGTGTGTGTGTGTGTGTGTGTGTGTGTGTGTGAGTGTGTGTGTGTCTGAGTGTGTGTGTGTGTGTGTTATAGCAGTCTGCTATAAAAGCAAGCCTGACTCTCAGATCTCACGGAGGTATAATGTTCATTAAACTACATTTCTGATTATCATGTAATATTGCTGGAAAAAATCAAGACAAATATTAGTATAATGAATAGGAATGTGTTTGTTTTTTAATGTAAACAGGAACCAACAATAAAGGCTTGTTTGTTTAAATGTGATATTGGTCAGATAGACAAAGGAGTCCTTGTCCTGTGATGGGGCAGACTTTGGGAAACAGAGCCATGGTAACACTAAGGAAACTAAACATCCCTGAAAGCACTGGGGAACAAGGGCAGAGGAGCTGCTCTCAACAGTACAGTCTGTCTTCAGTGTATGTGTGTGTGTGTGGTGTGTGTGAATGTTGGCTGTGATCAGTGAGTGAATGAAGCGTTTCACTGGACAACGTGACCTCTCCCTCCCTCCCTCTCTCTCCTCTCTCTCCTCTCAGAGGGGAAGCCCTGCCAGTGGACATCTGTGGAAATGAGCTCGGCCGTGCAGTAAGTGTGGCGACCCTGCCACTAACCCCATGCTGTCCCCATTGCTCTCACCACTAAATGATATCTACTGTATCCTGCCTGGCTGGGAGGAGGCCTACCCCCCTTCCCTCCTCTCTCTGGTCACCCAACCTAGTGTAGGAGTCAGGAGATGAACCAACTATATCAACATATATCAAGTACTTTTATCCAAAGTAACATACAGATAATAGATATATATATACACATAGTATTTTAGTAGGTGGATTAGGATGCCAATGCCAAGATCAGATGCACAAGGTGAAAGGTTTAAAAAAAAAATATATATATATTTGTGCTCCTCAAAAGACCACGCTCCACTTCCTCCCTGGAGCCTCCACTTCCTCCCTGGAGGAGCCTCCACTTCCTCCCTGGAGGAGCCGCCACCACTCTGATGCCTGTGATCTCTGCCGTACGTGTCAACGACAAATAGTTTGGGCTCTGAACCTTTCAACGCCATCCCTGCTCTTCTCTCCAAACTAAAAGTCCCATAGTCAGCCAGCACCGTTCACAAGCAATCAGCAACACACACATCCTCTTCTCACCACGCCACTCTGTTTCATCCATTATAGATTATTCATAGCTATTGTGGGTGTAGCTCTTTTGAGTTTTGACATTGGATCCATGTTGGTGCCTTTTTCTGTTGGGGTTTCATCAGACTGTAATGGAATGTGATGTGAAAATGATGAGTGTTGAGTTTGAACTCCAGTGCCTTGAGCATCACCCTCAAAGAACATAGAGGAGAGGAGAGAGAAGAAGAGACTCTGTTTCCAAACCGCAAGCAGGCAGGGAGGCAGACAGACAGGCAGGCAGGCAGGCAGCAAAGAGGAGTGCACCACACTACACACACTACCCAAAGTACCCAGGGAGCATCTGGGGCAGATTGCATGCAAGGCTGTAGGCTTTGAAGGTAGCAGGTAGCAGCTTTCCCCCCCTCTGCTCTCCAGAGTACAGTGTTGGACCAGAACAGGCTAGGCCTCCCTCCACACAGAACAGGTGGTATTGCTCACTCCAATTTAGCTCAAACCTCCACTTGAAATAGTGCTGCTGTCACAACCAATCTGCACCCGGAGATGGACCGCTGCCTCTGTCGGGGAGAGCATCGAAGCAGACAGGAGAGGAGCGGGGGGCGAAGAGGGGAGAGGGATGGAGAGGGGGAGGGAGAGGGGGAGCAATAAAGGGAGGGAGAGGGGGATGCTGTCTAAGGGGAAACTGCTTCCCCCGCTGCCTTCGACAGCAGCATCCTGCACACATCCCCTCTCCTTCCCTCGCTCCATCCATCCCTCCCTCCCTTCCTATGCTCCACCGCCTGCTGAGCTCTTCCTCTCCCCAGCACATGTTCACCGCAGGTCCACTCAGCCAGAACAGCACAAAGAGAGGTCAGGCCAGTCAACAGGTTATTTACAGCAGGGGACCGCCCGACATCGCCCCTCCCGGTATGGTCCGAAGGTCCCAATCTGTCCCCGAAAACACAGGAGGCCATCTGAGTCTGACTGACTATCCCCTTGTGACATCACTGGGAAGATATAACTTTGGTGGAGGTGGGGAATGTTGGTGACTCTCGCTCATAGTTTGTAAGATAGGGTAGGTCAGAGATCCTAAAAACACCTGCAAGAGAGTATCCATGATTCATCACACTGCTGAGGATAGAGTTCACGTTACAAATTAAAAGAGGCTGAAAAGAGGTGAGGAAAGAGAATTGCCAGTGTGTTTGTAGATATAACTAATGCTAAAAGCCACCTAAATTCTCCTTCTGAGCGTATTTTGAGTCATCTTCACAGTGTGCCACAACAACACATCTTTTAGTCTTTGACAAAAGCTGAAGATAGTAAAGATTTTCATTTTTGTTCACTAATGCCTTTTCATACTGTATTTTTATGAGCAACCTGCTTCAAAGGCAGGGGCTCCCGAGTGCATCTCAGTGCTAGAGGCGTCACTACAGACCCTGGTTCGATTCCAGGCTGTATCACAACTGGCCGTGATTGGGAGTCCCAAAGGGCAGCACACAATTGACCCGTTGTTGTCCCGGGTGTTGGCCGGTGTAGGCCGTTATTGTAAATAAGAATTTGTTCTTAACTGACTTGCCTCTCTCTCTCTCTCTCTCTCTCTCTCTCTCTCTCTCTCTCTTTCTGCCTCTCCATCTCCCTCTCCCTCTCTCTCTCTCTCTCTCTCTCTCTTCCTCTCTCCCTCTCTCTCTCTCTCTCTCTCTCTCTCTCTCTCGCTCTCTCCTCTCTCTCTCTCTCTCTCTCATTGCTGTGTGCAGAATATAAAATTAGATCTGTGTCTCTCAAACAGGTTGAAAGAGTATCTGGGGCTGTTGGTCCACATGGACCAGTCTTACTGTGTACCTGACCACTCTATTGATGATCACTTGTTTCTAATAAGAGATGTTTTAGATATTTGTAAACTGTCTGATGTGAATGTGGGTTTGCTTTCTTTGGATCAGGAGAAGGCTTTTGACCATGTGGACCATCAGTACTTGTTCAAAACAATGAAAGCCTTTGGGTTTGGGGATGTTTTTTGGTCTTTACTGTATGAGTTTACTGTATACTGGGGCCTCACGTATGGTGAAGGTGGGGGGTGATTTGAGCTGCCCATCCCCGTCCATAGGGGTATTAGGCAGGGATGCCCAATTTCAGGACAGTTATATTGTCTGGCAATTGAACCAATGGTTTGTTTTTTAAGAGTGAGGCTTACTGGTTTCTCTGTGCCAGGGGTTATGAAGGGATCTATGATAGCACTGTCTGCGTCTGCAGATGACCTGACCGTTTTTATTACAGGTGATGAGGATGTTAAGGTTCTCTCAAACGATCTAAAGGTGTATGAGGGGGCCTCCTCAGCTGGAGTCAATTGGGAAAAGAGTGAATCGCTGTGGGCAGGTCAGCTTCAGATAGGGTCCACTCCACGGTTACCAGGGGGGCTTCAGTGGGGCAGAGATGGGATGAAGACTTGTTTTTTTTCTAGGCTCCGATGTCTTTCAAAAAAAGAACTGGGAGGGTGTAGTGGAGAAAGTGTGAGCCAGATTGTCTATGTTGAAATGGGTGCTACCCCAGCTGTTTTATAGGGGAAGGATGCTGCTAGCCAATAACCTAGTTGCCTCTACCCTGTGGCACAGACTAATGATTTTACAGCCTGATGTCCTCGTTTAATTTATTTCCTCATAAAGGTTGCTTCCTGTGTGCAAAGGTTGCTAAGGTCTGAGGAGGATGAGGTTGGTTGGTTGGAGCAGTGGGGTAGCGTTAACCAGGGCAGTATTTTGTTTGTGTTTATGTTTGGTTGGTGTGGTTGGGGGGTGTGACAACCCTCCTATTCTGTCTGGCAAATTCTTTCTCTTTGCTCTTGTTTTCCTCAATAGGATGTCGGTGGGCGGAGCAGGGAGGGTCGTCAGTGAAATGGGACACACCTGGGCTCGGGTGTGTCCCGGGGAAAAATGCATCTTTCCCCCATTCATTGAGGAGACTCTCTCCACGCAGACACAATGTTGTTTCTGGTTGTGGCATTTTGGGGCTTCTTTGTGTTCATTCCTTGCCAGTACTTCATCGGCAGTATGTGACTGATACTTCCAACTCTGATCGGTGGACGGAGGGTCTGCATTATGTGTTCCCTGCGCTGAATGTTAGTGCTGCGGCGGGGACATTAGACGAGGATGTGGGGATGCTGCTTTCCTTCCATATCCCGGAGCTGGGGGAGTTCAAGGCGGTGGGAAAGAAGGCCATGTACATAATACTTCCGGTGCCGACAGAGATGGCCGCCTCGCTTTGCGTTCTTATGAAACTATGCAGTATTTCGTTTCTTTATATATTATTTCTTACACTGTTACCCCAGGAAATCTTAAGTCTCATTACATACAGCCGGGAGGAACTATTGGATATAAGAGCAACGTCAACTTACCAACATTACGACCAGGAATACGACTTTCCCGAAGCGGATCCTGTGTTTGGTCCACCACCCAGGACAATGGATCTGATCCCAGCAGGTGACCCAAAACAACGGTGCCACAGAAGGGACAGATTGAGTGGTCTTCAGGTCAGGCTCCATAGACGGGCACATCGCCCACCGCTCCCGAGTATACTACTAGCCAATGTCCAGTCTCTTGACAACAAGGTAGACAAAATCTGAGCAAGGGTTGCCTTCCAGAGAGACATCAGAGATTGTATCATTCTCTGTTTCACGGAAACATGGCTCACTCGGGATATGTTATCAGAGTTGGTACAGCCACCTGGTTTCTTCACGCATCCCTCCGACAGAAACAAACATCTCTCTGGTAAGAAGGGCGGGGGTGTATGCCTTATGATTAACGAGTCGTGGTGTGATCATAACAACATACAGGAACTCAAGTCCTTTTGTTCACCTGACCTAGAATTCCTTACAATCAAATGCCGACCGCATTATCTACCAAGAGAACCCCCCCAAGCAGACACCTCAATGGCCCTGAAAGAACTTCATTGGACTCTATGTAAACTGAAAACCACATATCCTGAGGCTGCATTTATTGTAGCTGGGGATTTTAACAAGGCTAATCTGAAAACAAGACTGTAAATTTTATCAGCATATCAAATGCGTGACCCGGGTTGGGAAAATTCTGGATCATTGTTACTCTAACTTCCGCGACACATACAAAGCCATCCCTCGCCCTCCTTTTGCAAATCTGATCACGACTCCATTTTGTTGCTCCCAGCCTATAGACAGAAACTAAAACAGGAAACGCCCATGCTCAGGTCTGTTCAATGCTGGTCCGACCATTCTGATTCCAAGCTTCAAGATTGCTTCGATCACGTGGACTGGGATATGTTCCGGATAGCATCGAACAACAACATTGATATATACCCTGATTCGTGAGCGAATTTATTAGCAAGTGCATCGGTGATGTTGTACCCATCAGCGGACTACAAAATCACGGACTACAAAAAGAAAACCAGCCGCATCGCGGACCCCGATGTCTTGCTCCCAGACAAACTAAACAACTTTGCTCGCTTTGAGGACAATACAGTGCCACCGACACGGCCCGCAACCAAAACCTGCGGACTCTCCTTCACCGCAGCCAACGTGAGTAAAACATTTAAACGTGTTAACCCTCGCAAGGCTGCCGGCCCAGACGGCATCCCTAGCCGCGTCCTCAGAGCATGCGCAGACCAGCTAGCTGGTGTGTTTACGGACATATTCAATCAATCCCTATCCCAGTCTGCTGTTCCCACATGCTTCAAGAGGGCCACCATTGTTCCTGTTCCCAAGAAAGCTAAGGTAACTGAGCTAAATGACTATCGCCCCGTAGCACTCACTTCCGTCATCATGAAGTGCTTTGAGAGACTAGTCAAGGATCATATCACCTCCATCCTACCTGACACCCTAGGCCCACTCCAATTTGCTTACCGCCCCAATAGGTCCACAGACGACGCAATCGCAATCACACTGCACACATCCCTATCCCATCAGGACAAGAGGAATACCTATGTAAGAATGCTGTTCATCGACTACAGTGCAGCATTTAACACCATAGTACCCTCCAAACTCGTCATTAAGCTCGAGACCCTGGGTCTCGACCCCGCCCTGTGCAACTGGGTCCTGGACTTTCTGACGGACCTCCCCCAGGTGGTGAGGATAGGAAACAACATCTTCTCCCTGCTGAAACTCAACACTTGGGCCACACAAATGTGTGTTCTCAGCCCTCTCCTGTACTCCCTGTTCACCCATGACTGCGTGGCCATGCATGCCTCCAACTCAATCATCAAGTTTGCAGACGACACTACAGTGGTAGGCTTGATTACCAACAACGACGAGACGGCCTACAGGGAGGAGGTGAGGGCCCTCGGAGTGCGGTGTCAGGAAAACAACCTCACACTCAACATCAACAAAACAAAGGAGATGATCGTGGACTTCAGGAAAGAGCAGAGGGAGCACCCCCCTATCCACTTCGACGGGACAGTAGTGGAGAAGGTGGAAGGTTTTAAGTTCCTCGGCGTACACATCACGGACAAACTGAAATGGTCCACCCACACAGACAGCGTGGTGAAGAAGGCGCAACTGCGCCTCTTCAACCTCAGGAGGCTGAAGAAATTTGGCTTGTCAACAAAAACACTCACAAACTTTTACAGATGCACAATCGAGAGCATCCTGTCGGGCTGTATCACCACCTGGTGTGGAAACTGCTTCGCCCACAACTGCAAGGCACTCCAGAGGGTAGTGAGGTCTGCACAACGCATCACCGGGGGCAAACTACCTGCCCTCCAAGACACCTACACCACCCGATGTCACAGGAAGGCCAAAAAGATCATCAAGGACAACAACCACCTGAGCCACTGCCTGTTCACCCCGCTATCATCCAGAAGGCGAGGTCAGTACAGGTGCATCAAAGCTGGGTGGCTGCTGCCTACATACTGACTCAAATCTCTAGCCATTTTAATACTTAAAAATTGGATGTAATAAATGTAACACTAGTCAAACTTCAGCGAACAGGCCTTTCTAATCGATCTGGCCCGGGTATCCTGGAAGGACATTGACCTCATCCGTCAGTAGACGGTAAGTTGGTGGTTGGAGACATCCCTCTAGTGGTGTGGGGGCTGTGCTTTGGCAAAGTGGGTGGGGTTATATCCTGCCTGTTTGGCCCTGTCCGGGGGTATCATCGGATGGGCCACAGTGTCTTCTGATCTCTCCTGTCTCAGCCTCCAGTATTTATGCTGCAGTAGTTTATGTGTCGGGGGGCAAGGGTCAGTCTGTTACATCTGGAGTATTTCTCTTGTCTTATCCGGTGTCCTGTGTGAATTTAAATATGCTCTCTCTAATTCTCTCTTTCTCTCTTTCTTTCTTTCTCTCGGAGGACCTGAGCCCTAGGACCATGCCTCAGGACTACCTGGCATGATGACTCCTTGCTGTCCCCAGTCCACCTGGCCGTGCTGCTGCTCCAGTTTCAACTGTTTTGCCTGCGGCTATGGAACCCTGACCTGTTCACCGGACGTGCTACCTGTCCCCAACCTGCTGTTCTCAACTCTCTAGAGACAGCAGGAGCGGTAGAGATACTCTCAAAGATCGGCTATGAAAAAGCCAACTGACACTTACTCTTGAGTTGCTGACTTGTTGCACCCTCGACAACTACTATGATTATTATTATTTGACCATGCTGGTCATTTATGAACATTTTAACATCTTGACCATGTTCTGTTATAATATCCACCCGGCACAGCCAGAAGAGGACTGGCCACCCCTCATAGCCTGGTTCCTCTCTAGGTTTCTTCCTAGGTTTTGGCCTTTCTAGGGAGTTTTTCATAGAGAGTTTTTCCTAGCCACCGTGCTTCTTTCACATGCATTGCTTGCTGTTTGGGGTTTTAGGCTGGGTTTCTGTACAGCACTTTGAGATATCAGCTGATGTACGAAGAGCTATATAAATACATTTGATTTGATTTGATTTAGAGGATGCCTGGTTATTCTTTAAAAGTGCCTTCATCACCATCTTAAATAAGCATGCCCCATTCAAAAAATGTAGAACCAGGAACAGATATAGCCCTTGGTTTACTCCAGACCTGACTGCCCTTGACCAGCACAAAAACATCCTGTGGCGTACTGCATTAGCGTCGAATAGCCCCCGTGATATGCAACTTTTCAGGGAAGTTAGGAACCAATATATACAGGCAGTTAGGAAAGCTTAGGCTAGCTTTTACAAACAGAAATTTGCATTCTGTAGCACAAACTCAAAGTTCTGGGACACTGTAAAGTCCATGGAGAATAAGAGCACCTCCTCCCAGCTGCCCACTGCACTGAGGCTAGGAAACAATGTCACCACTGATAAATCCACTGTAATTGAGAATTTCAATAAGCATTTTTCTACAGCTGGCCATGCTTCCACCTGGCTACCCCTACCCCGGTCAACAGCCCTGCACCCCCCACAGCAACTCGCCCAAGCCTCCTCCATTTCTCCTTCACCCAAATCCAGATAACTGATGTTCTGAAAGAGCTGCAAAATCGGGACCCATACAAATCAGCCGGGCTAGACAATCTGGAACCTCTCTTTCTAAAATTATCTGCCGAAATTGTTGCAACCTCTATTACTAGCCTGTTCAACCTGTCTTTCGTATCGTCTGAGAATCCCAAAGATTGGAAAGCTGCTGCGGTCATCCCCCTCTTCAAAGGGGGAGACACTCTAGACCCAAACTGCTACAGACCTATATCTATCCTACCCTGACTTTCTAAAGTCTTTGAAAGCCAAGTTAACAAACAGATTACTGACCATTTCGAATCCCACCATACCTTTACCGCTATGCAATCTGGTTTCAGAGCTGGTCATGGGTGCACCTCAGCCACGCTCAAGGTCCTAAACGATATCATAACAGCCATCGATAAGAGACAATACAGTGCAGTCGTATTCATCGACCTGGCCAAGGCTTTTGACTCTGTCAATCACCACATTCTTATCGGCAGACTCAACAGCCTTGGTTTCTCAAATGACTGCCTCGGCTGGTTCACCAACTACTTCTCTGATAGAGTTCAGTGTATCAAATCGGAGGGCCTGTTGTCCAGACCTCTCGCAGTCTCTATGGGGGTGCCACAGGGTTCAATTCTCGGGCTGACTCTCTTCTCTGTATACATCAATGATGTCGCTCTGGCTGCTGGTGATTCTCTGATCCACCTCTACGCAGACGACACCATTCTGTATACTTCTGACCCCTCTTTGGACACTGTGTTAAATAACCTCCAGACGAGCTTTAATGCCACACAACTCAAACTCCTTCCGTGGCCTCCAACTGCTCTTAAATGCAAGTAAAACTAAATGTATGCTCTTCAACCGATCGCTGCCCGCACCTGCCCACCCGTCTAGCATCACTACTCTGGACGGTTCTGACTTAGAATATGTGGACAACTACAAATACCTAGGTGTCTGGTTAGACTGTAAACTCTCCTTCCAGACTCACATTAAGCATCTCCAATCGGCTTCCTATATCGCAACAAAGCATCCTTCACTCATGCTGCCAAACACACCCTCGTAAAACTGACCGTCCTACCAATCCTCGACTTCGGTGAAGTCATCTATAAAATAGCCTCCAACACTCTCCTCAACAAACTGGATGCAATCTATCACAGTGCCATCTGTTTTTTCACCAAAGCCCCATACACTACCCACCTCGTTGGTTGGCCCTCGCTTCATACTCATCGCCAAACCCACTGGCTACAGGTTATCTACAAGTCTCTGCTAGGTAAAGCGCTGAGATAAGGCGGGCAGCACCCACTCGTAGCATGCGCTCCAGCAGGTATATCTCACTGGTCACCCCCAAAGCCAATTCCTCCTTTGGCCACCTTTCCTTCCAGTTCTCTGCTGCCAATGACTGGAACGAACTGCAAAAATCTCTGAAGCTGGAGACTTACCTCCCTCACTAGCTTTAAGCACCAGCTGTCGGAGCAGCTCACAGATCACTGCACCTGTACATAGCCCATCTGTAAACAGCCCATCTATCTACCTACCTCCTCCCCATACTGTATTTATTTATCTTGCTCCTTTGCACCCCAGTAGCTCTACTTGCACATTCATCTTCTGCACATCTACCATTCCAGTGTTTAATTGCTATATTGAAATTACTTTGCCACCATGGCCTATTTATTGCCTTACCTCTCTTATCCTACATCATTTGCACATGCTGCATATATATTTTTCTACTGTATTATTGATTGTATGTTTGTTTATTCCATGTGTAACTCTGTGTTGTTGTATGTGTCGAACTGCTTTGCTTTATCTTGGCCAGGTCGCAGTTGTAAATGAGAACTTGTTTTCAACTAGCCTACCTGGTTAAATAAAGGTGAAATAAATAAAACATAATATGCCCTGTGTGGACAAAGTCATGAAACCTTATGAGAATCAGATTAAATGAACTGCATTTTTCAGAGAGAAAACTTGTAAATCGGTCCAATTGGACCGGAACACAATCAGCAGGGTTAATTATATCTATTCCTCATTATCCTACCTCATTTGCACACACTGTATATAGACTTTTTCTATTGTATTATTGACTGCATGTTTGTTTATTCCATGTGTAACTCTGTGTTGTTGTTTGTGTCGCACTGCTTTGCTTTATCTTGGCCAGGTCGCAGTTGTAAATGAGAACTTGTTCTCAACTAGCCTACCTGGTTATATAAAGGTGAACTAAAAAATAAATAAACAATTGTCATGTCTAAATATCCATATATGCCTTGATGATACTCAAACATGTATGTACCACATACAGAATCTCAATATTTTACATTAGGAATTATCTTAATAACTAGCATTTAAGGTTCACATATGGGAAAAATCATCTATATCAATTGTAATTTAATACACCTTTTCCTTAAAAATATGTAGCGTAATGGTAATGACTTAGGGTTGTGGTAATGACAGAGTGTGGTGGAAATGACATTTCATATAAAACAACTGATGAAAAATACCATTAAACATTTTAATGCCACATTAGTACATGTTTAATTTTATTGAAGATATAGAACACACCATTCAAAACCTCAAAAAACAAAGATAAACTCAGAAAAAAAAGAAACGTCCTCTCAATGTCAACTGCGTTTATTTTCAGCAAACTTAACATGTGTAAATATTTGTATGAACATAACAAGATTCAACAACTGAGACACAAACTGAACAAGTTCCACAGACATGTGACTAACATAAATGGAATAATCTGTCCCTGAACAAAGGGGAGGTCAAAATCAAAAGTAACAGTCAGTAGCTGGTGTGGCCACCAGCTGCATTAAGTACTGCAGTGCATCTCCTCCTCATGGACTGCACCAGATTTGTCAGTTCTTGCTGTGAGATGTTACCCCACTGTTCCACCAAGGCACCTGCAAGTTCCCGGACATTTCTGGGGGGAATGGCCCTAGCCCTCACCCTCCGATCCAACAGGTCCCAGACATGCTCAATGGGATTGAGATCCGGCCTCTTCGCTGGCCATGGCAGAACACTGACATTTCTGTCTTGCAGGAAATCACACGCAGAACGAGCAGTATGGATGGTGGCATTGTTATGCTGGAGGGTCATGTCAGGATGAGCCTGCAGGAAGGGTACCACATGAGGGAGGAGGATGTCTTCCCTATAACGCACAGCGTTGAGATTGCCTGCAATGACAACAAGCTCAGTCCGATGATGCTGTGACACACCGCCCCAGACCATGATGGATCCTCCACCTCCAAATCGATCCCGCTCCAGAGTACAGGCCTCGGTGTAACGCTCATTCCTTTGACGATAAACTCAAATCCGAACATCACCCATGGTGAGACAGAACCGCGACTCGTCAGTGAAGAGCACTTTTTGCCAGTCCTGTCTGGTCCAGCGACGGTGGGTTTGTGCCCATAGGCGACATTGTTGCCAGTGATGTCTGGTGAGGACCTGCCTTACAACAGGCTTACAAGTCCTCAGTCCAGCCTCTCTCAGCCTATTGCGGACAGTCTGAGCACTGATGGAGGGATTGTGCGTTCCTGGTGTAACTCGGGCAGTTGTTGTTGCCATCCTGTACCTGTCCTGCAGGTGTGATGTTCGGATGTAGCGATCCTGTGCAGGTGTTGTTACACGTGGTCTGCCACTACTAGGACGATCAGCTGTCCGTCCTGTCTCCCTGTAGCACTGTCTTGGGCGTCTCACAGTACGGACATTGCAATTTATTGCCCTGGCTATATCTGCAGTCCTCATGCCTCCTTGCAGCATGCCTAAGGCATGTTCACGCAGATGAGCAGGGACCCTGGGCATCTTTCTTTTGGTGTTTTTCAGAGTCAGTAGAAAGGCCTCTCTAGTGTCCTAAGTTTTCACAACTGTGACCTTAATTGCCTACTGTCTGTAAGTTGTTAGTGTCTTAACGATCGTTCCACAGGTGCATGTTCATTAATTGTTTATGGTTCATTGAACAAGCATGGGAAACAGTGTTTAAACCCTTTACAATGAAGATCTGTGAAGTTATTTGGATTTTTACGAATTATCTTTGAAAGACAGAGTCCTGAATAAGGGACGTTTCTTTTTTTGCTGAGTTTACATGCCTCAATGTAACGCCCTTGCCATAGAGAGGGGTTTTTGTTCTTTATTTTGGTTAGGCCAGGGTGTTACATTGGGTGGGTGTTCTATGTTAATTTTTCTATGTTTTTGTATTTCTTTGTTTTGGGCCGTATGTGGCTCCCAATCAGGCACAGCTGTTGTTGCTGATTGGGAGTCATACATAAGGAGCCTGTTTTTCCTTTGGGTTTTGAGGGGGATTGTTTCTGTTTAGTGTCTTGCACCTGACAGTACTGTTTGGCTGTCGGTTTTCTTGTTTTGTTGTATAGTGTTCGTTCGTAAATTAAAACCCAAGATGAACACTAACTCCGCTGCACCTTGGTCTACTTCCACAGACAGCCGTTACACTCAATAACTTAAGCATCTTTTAGAACAATTTTGCGATTCAATGCATTAGGCAGAGATACATGTACAAGGTTGGAAACACTGGTTGACATTAAACAAATGATTGTTCACTGGCTGCAGCCTATTGATTCAGACTCATGAGACAGGTGTGTGCTCACTCAAGATTAGGTTTTGCTCTTAATGCTCTCTACTGCTTAACAAGAGAGCAAATTTCCTCCCAGACCGCGCCATCAAGCATCATATGGCGTTTTGTCACTGGATGAGGCTCAGGGACAAGCCCAAGCACATTCTCTGGTTGGTACCATACAGTGTCCTCTCTCATTGGCCAAAAGAATCGGTTGGCTCCCACACGACTCATGGTCTTGACTAGAGCACTGCTCTCTCTGCAGCAACATCTTGTTTAATACCAGGGCCAGGGTCTTCATCATATTTCACAAGACGCAACTTTCCAATCAATCGTTTTTTACACCTTTCACCAACAGGTGTCGCTGAAGCAGCCGAATGCACAAATTTGAAGGGGTGTCCACATACTTTTGCATATACAGTGTATTTCCTTGTCCTGTCGTTGGTTGATTTAGGGGGTATCTTATAGAAAAATAAAACATTTATAATTGAAGTCCGTAACCATACTAAGTCACATAAATAGACATCAAAATCACTCAATCATCCTAACATAATACAATATGTAATGATCTTATTTAGAAAATCAGTGTTACCTTTCAACTTAACCATATGTCATTTGTGTGTCTTTTCAGGTCTTAAGGTAAGTGAAAACGTATGAACTAACACATTTTGTCATTACCACCACATTCTGTCCTTACCATCACAGTTCATTATGTGGTGGGAATGACGTGTAATGACATACAGTATTTGGTCATAAATAGCAGGGATTCTAGCATGCTAACTGCTAGCATACAATGTATCCTAAATACACATAATTAAAACATAGATTTGATAAATTAACATCATTTGATGAAATTATAGGCTATTTGGCAATGACTTACAATAAAAATATTGTCTTCTCAAGTCATAAATACCTTAATTTTTCTATAATTTCCCAGCATCAAAACTTGAATCTCCCTCCATGGCATCCATGTTCTCCACTGTCACTATTCATATCCATGGTAACCAAGTACACAAACTTTTCATGTAATTTGCTTGTCGTGGTGGTCATGACACAATACTTAGAGACGACTGTATTTTGTGTAAAAAAAGTTCCAAATGGTTTATTCACATCTAATATGTATATAGTTTCCATTTATTTTACTATTTTTTTGAACAAGTGCATTAAATATTTTCTAATTATCATGACTTTTGCAAGTGTAATACATACAGTAGCAGGTTAAAAGTCTGGGTGTGACGAGATTGTGCAGAGGTAGGTGAAGGAGTCAAGCGCAGGAGAGCAGAGATGTCCGAGATGCGTATTTAATAGGCAAGTCCCATAAACATACAGGTCAGATACAATACCAAAACAAACGCTCTTAACAACAGAGAAAACCTGTTACTCACGGAAGGAGGGAAACAAAACACAACGCTCCTAAACTTATACACACTATGTATAATACGTGAGAACCAATAAGGCACAACCTTAGTGAACAACATCACAATGAACAATGCCGCACAAACCTGGGCAGGCAAACAGGGGTAATTATACAAACAGAAACTAAGGCAAATGAAAAACAGGTGTGAAAGAACCACAGACAAAACAAACGGAAAAAGGAAAAAAGGATCGGTGATGACTAGTAGGCCGGCGACGCCGAGCGCCGAGCGCCGCCCGAACAGGGAGAGGAACCACCTTCGGTGGAAGTCGTGATACTGGGTGTGAGACAGGACAAAAACAGTGCAAAACAGTCAAATCCAGACATGAAATGCTTCAGAAAATTCAATAAAAAAACATATTGAAAGCTGAAAAAAAAGTTGCAGGTTATTTTAGTCTCTACTTAATGGATGTGAGGAAAACGGTATCTTAAAACTCGAACCCTGAGACACAAAAAGTCCTGCATTTGCAAAATCACCCAACTACAGTATGACAGGTTGACTTATTTCATCATCACAAGGCACAGACCTCCCTCCCTCCCCCCCTCCCCCCCTCCCTCCCTCCCTCCCTCCCTCCCTCCCTCATTATTGTCTTAAGTAGAGGGAGTCACTTCAGATGAGCATTAGCTGTTAATGCTCCTCTTTATATGGTTTCCATTCCAGATCACCCAACACAGTTACCTATCTCTGGGCTCAGAACTGGGGAGGGAACACACACAGAGACGCACACACACACACCCACGCATGCACACACACACACCCACACATGCACGCACACAGGAAACAGAAGATTAGGATGCTTTTTCTTAGAGAGTGTTGGTTTAAAGTATTTTAGTTTTAGCCTGCAGCTACAGATGACTTGGATGGTGTTGAGTTCTTTTCCATAAAGAAGGGAAGTGACTGCTTTAGCTCAATGTTCATTTACAAACAACTTCAACAATACTGACTGAAGTCACTCCATCTTCTCCTTGTAAATACAATTTTTTCAACAACAAAAACACACATAGCTGATTGGATTCCACAGTACACTTACAAAGACCCTCCCCCTCAGTCCTGATCAATAAGTTCTTATATACCATTTTTGAAACTACAGATTGTGGCTTTACACCAACATGGCCACATACTAGATGTGTCCTTCGGAGTTGTGAATGTTTGGACCAGTGTAGAGGACACTGGTCTGTCATCCTCTGGTTTCAAACAGAGCTGAAATGGAGTTTTAGCCACTCTTGTGTTAACATGGCTAACTGGCCTCAATGCGTGAAGCCTCACAGCCTCACAGAGTCACAGCCTCACAGCCTGCAGCGGCAGTGGGGAGTCCGCTCAAAGGCATCACACATTTACGGACAAACGCATACACGCACGCACACACACACACACACACACACACACAGAGAGAGAGAGAGAGAGAGAGGGTGAGAGCGAGAAAGAGAGAGCGAGAGAGAGAGAGAGAGGGTGAGAGAGAGCGAGAGAGAGAGAGAGGGAGAGGGAGGGAGGGAGGGAGGGAGGGAGGGAGGGAGGGAGGGAGGGAGGGAGGGAGAGAGAGAGAGAGAGAGGGAGAGAGAGGGAGAGGGAGAGGGAGAGGGAGAGGGAGAGAGGGAGAGAGAGAGAGAGGGAGAGAGAGAGAGTGTTTGTGTCTGAAAACTTTGTCCTTTTATGTAACTGTTTTCTAATGGATTAGAAGAAAGTGTGTGTGTGTGTGTGTGTGTGAATGTGTGTGTGTGAGTGTGTGTGTGTGTATGTGTATGCATATGTTTTGTGTTTATTTTAGTGAATTCAGAGTAATCTTCTCAGTCCTACGGCATGGTATTAGTTACTGTCTCGGTACTTATGAGGCTGTTTGTGTGTGTGTATGCGTGTATGTGTGTGTGTGTGTCTATACTCTCACCTAAACCCAGGCGTTAAGGAGAAGTCATGCACCACCCTCGGTAAACAGTCATCTGGAGGTGACAAATGAAAGAGCTAGCTAGATGGCCAGGATTAATGAAGGAGCCCTAACAACACACAATTAAACCTCGCTGGGCTAGCATTTTACACCCCTGATCTCCTCTCTCTCTCTCTCTCTCTCTCTCTCTCTCTCTCTCTCTCTCTCTCTCTGTCTCCCCCCCGAGGAGCTCACTTCACTCTCAGCAATATGTGTTTGTTTTAATTATCTTTCCATATGCAAATGTATTTTTATTTTTATTTCTGCGAAGCAAGTTGTGGGCCGGGGAGAAGAACAAGGAGGAGGACACAGTCGTTATGGATTCGTCCGCTGCCATCTTTGGGAGAACCGTCACCACTACACAGAGTAATCAATCGCCTGGCGTACATTAGCCCCTGTTCTATCAGGAGGAGAAGTGTTAATGTGCCCTTATTGCATCAATCAGAGAGAGAGGGAGGGAGGGAGGGAGGGAGGGAGGGAGGGACAGAGGGAGGGAGGGAGGGGGGAGGGAGGGAGGGTGGGAGGGAGGGACAGAGGGAGGGAGGGTGGGAGGGGAAAGTAAAGGGGATAGAAGTGGGTGGAGAGATCAGGTGGAGAGACAGCCAACTCTCATGTTGTAGTCTTACACACTACGGACAGGTTACGGACAACACACTACAGACAGAATTTGGACAACATAGTACAGACATGTTACAAACAACACACTACAGACAGATTACGGACAACACACTACAGACATGTTACAAACAACACACTACAGACAGGTTACAAACAACACACTACAGACAGGTTACAAACAACACACTACAGACAGGTTACAGCCAACCCATTACAGACAAGTTACAGACAGGTTACAGACAGGTTACATACAACACACCACAGACAGGTTACAGACAGGTTACAGACAACACACTACAGACAGGTTACAGCCAACCCATTACATACAGGTTACAGACAGGTTACAGACAGGCTACAGACAGGTTACAGACAACCCACCACAGACAGGTTACAAACAACACACTACAGACAGGTTACAAACAACACACTACATACAGGTTACAAACAACACACTACAGACAGGTTACAGACAACACACTACAGACAGGTTACAGACAACACAATACAGACAGGTTACAAACAACACACTACAGACAGGTTACAAACAACACACTACAGAAAGGTTACAGACAGCACACTACAGACAGGTTACAGACAACACACTACAGACAGGTTACAAACAACACACTACAGACAGGTTACAGACATGTTACAGACAACCCATTACAGACAGGTTACAGACAGGTTACAGACAGGCTACAGACAGGTTACAGACAACACAATACTGACAGATTACAAACAACACACTACAGACAGGTTACAAACAACACACTACAGACAGGTTACAAACAACACACTACAGACAACACACTATAGACAGGTTACAGACAGGTTACAGACAAGCTACAAACAGACTAAAGACATGTTACAGACAACACACCGCCGACAGGTTACAGACAGGTTACCACAGACAGGTTCCAGACAGGCTACCGACATGTTACAGACAACACACCACCGACAGGTTACAGACAGGTTACAAACAACACAATACAGACAGGTTACAAACAACACAATACAGACAGGTTACAAACAACACACTACAGACAGGTTACAAACAACACACTACAGACAGGTTACAAACAACAAACTACAGACAGGTTACAGACATGTTACAGACAACCCATTACAGACAGGTTACAGACAGGTTACAGACAGGCTACAGACAGGCTACAGACAGGTTACAGACAACACAACACAGACAGGTTACAAACAACACACCACAGACAGGTTACAAACAACACACTACAGACAACACACTATAGACAGGTTACAGACAGGCTACAGACAGACGACAGACAACACACCGCCGACAGGTTACAGACAGGTTACCACAGACAGGTTACAGACAGGCTACCTGTCATGTCCTGGCCAGTATAAGGGTTAATTGGTATTGTAGTTTGGTCAGGACGTGGCAGAGGGTATTTGTTTTATGTGGTTCAGGGTGGTGTTTTGGGAAAAGGGCGTTTGATTTAGTATTTCCGGGGTTTTTGGTTTATGATCTATGTTTAGGTAATTCTATGTCTAGTCTCGGTAGTCTGTGTTTCTATGGTTGATTTATTGGGGTTGGGACTCTCAATTGAAGGCAGGTGTTTTCTCTTTGCCTTTGATTGAGAGTCCCATATATTAGGGTGTGTTTGTGATTTGTGGGAGATTGTTTTTGCCTTGCGTGTTGTTGTGAGCCTGCAAAACTGTCATTTGTCGTGCTTATTGTTTTCTTGTTTTTCGTGTTCAACGTTCTTTAATAAATTAAGAAAAATGAACGTCAACTCTACTGCGTATTGGTCCACACTATCAGACGACAATTTTGCTATATCATCGGATGATGAAGAAGTGCGTGACACTACCGACATGTTACAGACAACACACCACCGACAGGTTACAGACAGGTTACAAACAACACAATACAGACAGGTTACAGGCAGGTTACTACGGACAGGTCACAGACTGGTTACAGATAGGTTACAAACATGTTACAGACAGGTTACAGACAGGTTACAGACATGTTACAGACAGTTTACAGACAACACATCACAGATAGGTTACAGACAGGTTACAGACAGGTTACAAACAAGTTACAGACAGGTTACAGACAGGTTATAGACAACACATTACAGAAAGATTACAGACAGGTTACAGACAGGTTACAGACCACACACCATAGATAGGTTACAGACAGATTGCATACAGGTTACAGACAGGTTACAGACAACACACAACAAATAGGTTACAGACAGGTTACAGACAGGTTATAGACAACACATTACAGACAGATTACAGACATGTTACAGACAGGTTACAGACAGGTTACAGACAGGTTACAGACAACACATTACAGACAGGCTACAGACAGGTTACAGACAACACACCACAGATAGGTTACGAACAACACACCACAGATAGGTTACAGACAACACATTACAGACAGGTTACAGACAACACACCACAATAAGGTTACAGACAACACATTACAGACAGGTTACAGACAACACACTACAGATAGGTTACAGACAGGTTACAGACAATACACCACAGACAGGTTACAGACAGGTTACAGACAATACACCACAGACAGGTTACAGACAGGTTACAGACAACACACCATAGATAGGGTACAGACAACACACTACAGACAGGTTACAGACAGGTTACAGACAACACACCATAGATAGGTTACAGACAACACACCACAGACAGGTTACAGACAGGTTACAGACAACACACCATAGATAGGTTACAGACAACACACTACAGACAGGTTACAGACAGGTTACAGACAACACACCATAGATAGGTAACAGACAACACACCACAGACAGGTTACAGACAGGTTACAGACAACACACCACGGACAGGTTACAGACAGGTTACAGACAACACACCACGGATAGGTTACAGACAACACACTACAGACAGGTTACAGAGAGGTTACAGACAGGTTACAGACAACACACCATAGATAGGTTACAGACAGGTTACAGACAACACACTACAGACAGGTTACAGACAGGTTACAGACAGGTTACATACATGTTGCAGACAACACACTACAGACAGGTTACAGACAGGTTACAGACAACACACTACAGACAGGTTACAGACAGGTTACAGACAACACACTACAGACAGGTTACATACATGTTACAGACAACACACTACAGACAGGTTACAGACAGGTCACATACAGGTTACATACATGTTACAGACAACACACCACAGACAGGTTACAGACATGTTACAGGCAGGTTACAGACAACACACCACAGACAGGTTACAGAGAGGTTACAGACAGGTTACAGACAACACACTACAGACAGGTTACATACACGTTACAGACAACACACTACAGACAGGTTACAGACAGGTCACAGACAGGTCACATACAGGTTACATACATGTTACAGACAACACACCACAGACAGGTTACAGACATGTTACAGGCAGGTTACAGACAACACACCACAGACAGGTTATAGACAGGTTACAGACAACACACCACAGACAGGTTACAGACAGGTTACAGACAATACACCACGGACAGGTTACAGACAACACACTACAGACAGGTTACAGACAGGTTACAGACAGGTTACAGACAGGTTACAGACAGGTTACATACAACACACCATAGATAGGTTACAGACAACACACTACAGACAGGTTACAGACAGGTTACAGACAGGTTACATACAACACACCATAGATAGGTTACAGACAACACACTACAGACAGGTTACAGACAGGTTACAGACAGGTTACAGACAGGTTACAGACAACACACTACAGACAGGTTACAGACAGGTTACAGACAGGTTACAGACAGGTTACAGACAACACACTACAGACAGGTTACAGACAGGTTACAGACAGGTTACAGACAGGTTACAGACAACACACTACAGACGGGTTACAGACAGGTTACAGACAGGTTACAGACAGGTTACAGACAGGTTACAGACAACACACTACAGACAGGTTACAGACAGGTTACAGACAGGTTACAGACAGGTTACAGACAGGTTACAGACAACACACTACAGACGGGTTACAGACAGGTTACAGACAGGTTACAGACAGGTTACAGACAGGTTACAGACAGGTTACAGGCAACACACTACAGACAGGTTACAGACAGGTTACAGACAGGTTACAGACAGGTTACAGACAGGTTACAGACAACACACTACAGACAGGTTACAGACAGGTTACAGACAGGTTACAGACAACACACTACAGACAGGTTACAGACAGGTTACAGACAGGTTACAGACAGGTTACAGACAACACACCACAGCACATCAATGACTGCTCACAACCTCATCTGCTCTCATCGTTCTCTTCAATTACACTGATTGCTTTCATTGACACAGTTTGACCTGATAACATCTCTCAGGTTGCACATTTCTGTACCTTGGTGTGTGTGTGTGTGTGTGTGTGTGTGTGTGTGTGTGTGTGTGTGTGTGTGTGTGCATGTTTCAGCAAACAGTATGTATGTGACTGTGTGTGTTCCTCTCTGTTTGATGCTGGGATTGCTTCTCTCTCTGACTAGAGATGGTACGTGTTTATCAGAGGAGTGAAGAGAGACTGGATAACACACTCCGCAATCACAATGGACACCTTCATTACCTGCCAATGAGGGCTGTGTGTGCATGTGTGTGTTTGTAGATTTGTGTGTGTGTGTGTGTGTATAATGGTTGCTATGTGGATGAATCCCAGAGGCCTTGTCTTGTGATCTGAGTAGAGATCCACACATGAAACAGCCCATATCTGTACAGCAGCACTGCCTCTATGTTTAGTAGGGACAGGCAGAAACACAGTCACACATGCTGCTGGGTAAGGAACTCAATTATCTGTCTATTTATCATCTTTTATGAAAGGAAAATTCCACCCCAAAACTAGATTTTGGTATTTATTTCATGAGTCCATTGTTGACGTAGTCCAAACTGTTTTGCATGTCAGCAGTTATATCTTTCAGAATAGAGAAATACATGCATCATGCATCATACAGCTGTATTTCTGTATTTAGAAAATGACTTATCTGGAAAACATTTTGCATGTCAATGGACTAATGAAACAAATACCAAAAGATAGTTTTGGGGTGGAATTGTCCTTTATGTCATTCTGGGCTTAATCCAAGCAGTTGGGATACACTTCATTACAATTTAATTACAATTACATATTGTGAATGTTATTACTGAATAATTACCATCTGGCTGACGTATAACTGAACTTATTTTCAAATAAGAAAAGTGTAACTGATTTCAGTGGGATAGTAAAGTATCCAACAATATGTGAGTACAGTGAATTCTCTCTGCTCTCAAAGACAGGATAAAAAACCCTCAAAGTCATTCAGCTAATCCATCTTGACAAGACTGAGGCTCCCTCATATCGACCTCTCACTCAACCACCTCCACACACACACACACACACACACACACACACACACACACACACACACACACACACACACACACACACACACACACACACACACACACACACACACTCACCCTCTCTCTCTCTCTCTCTCCTCCCCTCTCTCTCCTTGTTGTGTCAGAAGCTGCTCCACTCTAGACTGAGGCTGTTGAGGTGTAGAGGAGAAGGAGGAGGGGAGAAGGGGAGAATAGGAGGAGAGGAGAAAGGGAGGGGCAGGAAATGAGGGGAGGAGAAAAGAAGGAAGAGGAAAGGAGGGCAACACACAGGCCAAGGGCTAGGGTGTGATTCTGGGCCTGGGCCCCTGACTGACTACTTATACTTCAGCTGTAGTGTTCACCTTATCTACCACCCACATCTCACCCCTCAAACCCCCCAAACCCCACAATGCATCTCATCTGTAGTGTTCACCTTATCTACCACCCACATCTCACCCCTCAAACCCCTCAAACCCCACAATGCATCTCATCTGTAGTGTTCACCTTATCTACCACCCACATCTCACCCCTCAAACCCCCCAAACCCCACAATGCATCTCATCTGTAGTGTTCACCTTATCTACCACCCACATCTCACCCCTCAAACCCCCCAAACCCCACAATGCATCTCATCTGTAGTGTTCACCTTATCCACCACCCACATCTCACCCCTCAAACCCCCCAAACCCCACAATGCATCTCATCTGTAGTGTTCACCTTATCTACCACCCACATCTCACCCCTCAAACCCCTCAAACCCCACAATGCATCTCATCTGAGGTGTTCACCTTATCCACCACCCACATCTACCCCTCAAACCCCTCAAACCCCACAATGCATCTCATCTGTAGTGTTCACCTTATCCACCACCCACATCTCACCCCTCAAACCCCTCAAACCTCACAATGCATCTCATCTGTGGTGTTCACCTTATCCACCACCCACATCTCACCCCTCAAACCCCTCAAACCCCACAATGCATCTTATCTGTAGTGTTCACGTTATCTACCACCCACATCTCACCCCTCAAACCCTTCAAACCCCAAAATGCATCTCATCTGTAGTGTTCACCTTATCCACCACCCACATCTCACCCCTCAAACCCCTCAAACCTCACAATGCATCTCATCTGTAGTGTTCACCTTATCCACCACCCACATCTCACCCCTCAAACCCCTCAAACCCCACAATGCATCTCATCTGTAGTGTTCACCTTATCCACCACCCACATCTCACCCCTCAAACCCTTCAAACCCCAAAATGCATCTCATCTGTAGTGTTCACCTTATCTACCACCCACATCTCACCCCTCTAACCCCTCAAACCCCAAAATGCATCTCATCTGTAGTGTTCACCTTATCCACCACCCACATCTCACCCCTCACCCCCCTCAAACCCCACAATGCATCTCATCTGTAATGTTCACCTTATCTACCACCCACATCTCACCCATCTAACCCCTCAAACCCCACAATGCATCTCATCTGTAGTGTTCACCTTATCCACCACCCACATCTCACCCCTCACCCCCCTCAAACCCCACAATGCATCTCATCTGTAATGTTCACCTTAACCACCACCCACATCTCACCCCTCTAACCCCTCAAACCCCACAATGCATCTCATCTGTAGTGTTCACCTTATCCACCACCCACATCTCACCCCTCACGCCCCCCAAACCCCACAATGCATCTCATCTGTAGTGTTCACCTTATCCACCACCCACATCTCACCCCTCAAACCCCTCAAACCCCACAATGCATCTCATCTGTAGTGTTCACCTTATCCACCACCCACATCTCACCCCTCAAACCCTTCAAACCCCAAAATGCATCTCATCTGTAGTGTTCACCTTATCTACCACCCACATCTCACCCCTCTAACCCCTCAAACCCCCAAATGCATCTCATCTGTAGTGTTCACCTTATCCACCACCCACATCTCACCCCTCACCCCCCTCAAACCCCACAATGCATCTCATCTGTAATGTTCACCTTATCTACCACCCACATCTCACCCATCTAACCCCTCAAACCCCACAATGCATCTCATCTGTAGTGTTCACCTTGTCCACCACCCACATCTCACCCCTCACCCCCCTCAAACCCCACAATGCATCTCATCTGTAATGTTCACCTTAACCACCACCCACATCTCACCCCTCTAACCCCTCAAACCCCACAATGCATCTCATCTGTAGTGTTCACCTTATCCACCACCCACATCTCACCCCTCACGCCCCCCAAACCCCACAATGCATCTCATCTGTAGTGTTCACCTTATCCACCACCCACATCTCACCCCTCAAACGCCTCAAACCCCACAATGCATCTCATCTGTAGTGTTCACCTTATCCACCACCCACATCTCACCCCTCAAACCCCTCAAACCCCACAATGCATCTCATCTGTAGTGTTCACCTTATCTACCACCCACATCTCACTCCTCAAACCCCCCAAACTCCACAATGCATCTCATCTATAGTGTTCACTTTGTCCACCACCCACATCTCACCCCTCACCCCTCACGCCCCCCCAAACCCCACAATGCATCTCATCTGTCGTGTTCACCTTATCCACCACCCACATCTCACCCCTCACGCCCCCCAAACCCCACAATGCATCTCATCTGTAGTGTTCACCTTATCCACCACCCACATCTCACCCCTCAAACCCCCCAAACCCCACAATGCATCTCATCTGTAGTGTTCACCTTATCCACCACCCACATTTCACCCCTCAACCCCCCCCCAAACCCCACAATGCATCTCATCTGTAGTGTTCACCTTATCCCCCACCCACATCTCACCCCTCAAACCCTTCAAACCCCAAAATGTATCTCATCTGTAGTGTTCACCTTATCCACCACCCACATCTCACCCCTCAAACCCTTCAAACCCCAAAATGCATCTCATCTGAGGTGTTCACCTTATCCCCCACCCACATCTCACCCCTCAAACCTCACAAACCCCAAAATGCATCCCATCTGTATTGTTCATCTTATCCACCATCCACATCTCACCCCTCACACCACCCAATGCATCTCATCTGTATTGTTCACCATATCCACCACCCACATCTCACCCCCCCAAATCCCACAATGCATCTCATCTGTAGTGTTCACCTTACCCACCACCCACATCTCACCCACATCTCACCCCTCACACCACCCAATGCATCTCATCTATAGTGTTCTGCCTTATGCACCACCCACATCTTACCCCTCAAGCCCCACAATGCATCTCATCTGTATTGTTCATACACAAACACTTACAATAAACAATCTCCGACAAGGACAGGAGGGGTGTCACGGCTGTCGAAAGGACCGGACCAAAGTGCAGCGTGGTTGTAGTTCCACATTTTCTTTAATCCGTGAAACTTTTACAAATACATAAATAACTGAATATGACAAAATAACAAACCGTGACGCAGAGAGAAACAAACACTACTCAAAATATAATAACCCACAAAACCCAGGAAGAAAACCCCCTACTTAAATATGATCTCCAATTAGAGACAACAAGGACCAGCTGCCTCCAATTGGAGATCAACCCAAAAACGCCAACATAGAAATAGAAAAACTAGAACTTAAACATAGAAATACAAAATATAGAAAAACACAAAACACCCCCTGTCACGCCCTGACCAACTCTACCATAGAAAATAACCTCTTACTATGGTCAGGACGTGACAAGGGGAAACAGAGGGTTAAATACACAATTGGAACCAGGTGTGAAGGAAGACAAGACAAAACCAATGGAAAATGAAAAATGGATCAGTGATGACAGTACCGCCGAACACCGCACGCACAAGGAGAGTGACAGTACCGCCCCCGACGCGCGGCTCCAGCCTCGGGGACGACCCGGAGGGCGAGGCGCAGGGCGATCCGGATGGAGACGGTGGAAATCTCGCAGCATAGAAGGATCCAACATGTCCTCCACCGGAACCCAGCATCTCTCCTCCGGACCATACCTCTCCCAGTCCACGAGGTACTGAAGGCCCCTCGCCCGACATCTCGAATCTAGTATGGAACGAACAGAGTACGCCGGGGCCCCCTCGATGTCCAGAGGGGGCGGAGGAACCTCCCGCACCTCACACTCCTGGAGCAGGCCAGCCACCACCAGCCTGAGGAGAGACACATGGAACGAGGGGTTAATGCGGTAATTGGGGGAAGCTGTACCCTGTAACATACCTCGTTCACTCTCCTCAGGACTTTAAATGGCCCCACAAACCGCGGACCCAGCTTCCGACAGGGCAGGCGGAGGGGCAGGTTTCGGGTCGAGAGCCAGACCCGGGCCCCTGGTGCGAACACCGGGGTCTCACTATGGTGACGGTCTGCGCCAACTTTCTGGCGCAGCACGGCGTGCTGAAGATGGACATGGGTGGCGTCCCATGTCTCCTCCGCACGCCGGAACCAGTTGTCCACCGCAGGAGCATCAGTCTGACTCTGATGCCAAGGAGCCAGAACCTGCTGATACCCCAATGCACACTGGAAGGGAGAAAGGTTAGTGGAGGAGTGGCGGAGTGGCGGAGCGAGTTCTTGGCCATCTCTGCCCAGGGCACGAACGCTGCCCACTCCCCCGGCCAGTCCTGGCAATAAGACCTCAGAAACCTACCCACATCCTGGTTAACTCTCTCCACCTACCCGTTACTCTCGTGGTGAACACCTGAGGTAAGGCTGACCGAGACCCCCAGATGTTCCATGAATGCCCTCCAGACCCTCGGCGTGAACTGTGGACCCCGATCAGACACTATATCCTCAGGCACCCCGTAGTGCCGGAAGACGTGTGTAAATAGAGCTTTGAGCAGTAGGGCCGTAGGGAGACCGGGCAAAGGGAGGAGACGACAGGACTTAGAAAAACGATCCACAACGACCAGGATCATGGTGTTACCCTGTGAAGGAGGAAGATCAGTCAGGAAATCCCCCGACAGGTGCGACCATGGCCGTTGTGGAACGGGTAAGGGTTGTAACTTACCTCTGGGCAGGTGTCTAGGAGCCTTGCACTGGGCGCACACCGAGCAGGAGGTAACATAAACCCTCACGTCCTCAGCTAAAGTGGGCCACCAGTACTTTCCACTAAGACAGCGCACCGTCCGACCGATACCAGGATGACCAGAGGAGGGTGACGTATGGGCCCAATAGATTAGCCGATCGCGGACAGCAGACGGTAAGTACAGACGCCCCGCCGGACACTGAAGGGGAGCGGGCTCTGTACGCAATGCCTGCTCAATGTCTGTGTCCAGCTGCCACACCACCGGTGCCACCAGGCAAGAGGCCGGGAGTATGGGAGTGGGATCCATGGGCCGCTCCTCTGTGTCAAACAGCCGGGACAATGCGTCTGCCTTAACATTCTGAGAGCCTGGTCTGTAGGACAGGGTAAATACAAAACGGGTGAAAAACATGGCCCACCTTGCCTGGCGAGCGTTCAGTCTCCTCGCCGCCTGGATGTACTCCAGATTGCGGTGGTCAGTCCAGATGAGAAAAGGGTGTTTAGCCCCCTCAAGCCAATGTCTCCACGCCTTCAAGGTCTTGACGACAGCCAACAGCTCCCGGTCCCCCACATCATAGTTTCGCTCCGGCGGGCTGAGCTTCTTCGAGAAGAAGGCACAGGGGCGGAGCTTTGGTGGCGTACCCGAGCGCTGAGAGAGCACCGCTCCTATCCCAGCCTCGGACGCGTCCACCTCCACTATGAACGCCAAAGAGGGATCCGGATGGGCCAACATGGGAGCCGAGGTAAACAGAGCCCTCAGGTGACTAAAAGCCCTGTCCGTCTCAGCTGACCACTGCAAGCACACTGGGCCCCCCTTCAGCAGTGAGGTAAAGGGAGCCGCCACCTGACCAAAATCCCAGATAAACCTCCGGTAGTAGTTGGCAAACCCTAAGAACCGCTGCACCTCCTTTACCGTGGTGGGAGTCGGCCAATTAAGCATGGCTGCAATGCAGTCACTCTCCATCTCCACCCCTGAAGTGGAAAAGTGATACCCTAGGAAGGAGATGGACTGTTGGAAGAACAGGCATTTCTCAGCCTTGACGTACAGGTCATGCTCCAACAGGCAACCAAGCACTCTGCGCACCAGGGACACATGCTCAGCGCGTGTAGCGGAGTATATCAAAATGTCATCAATATACACCACTACACACAGCTCGTGCAGGTCCCTGAAAATCTTTTCTACAAAGGCTTGGAAGACTGATGGTGCATTCATCAACCCGTACGGCATGACAAGGTACTCATAGTGCCCAGAGGTGGCACTGAAAGCTGTGTTCCACTCGTCTCCTTCTCGGATACGCACCAGGTTGTAAGCGCTCCTGAGATCTAGTTTAGTGAAGAAGCGCGCCCCGTGCATTGACTCTATCGCTGTGGCTATGAGCGGTAGTGGGTAACTATACCTCACAGTGGTCTGATTCAGACCCCGATAGTCAATACACGGGCGCAGACCCCCCTCCTTCTTCTTCATAAAAAAGAAACTCGAGGAGGCGGGTGAAGTGGAGGACCGAATGTACCCCTGACGCAGGGATTCGGAGACATATGTTTCCATAGCCTCCGTCTCCGCCTGTGAGAGGGGATACATGTGACTCCTGGGAAGTGCAGCGTCTACCAGGAGGTCTATCGCACAATCGCCCCGACGATGAGGTGGTAATTGAGTCGCCTTCTTTTTGGAGAAGGCGAGAGCCAAATCGGCATATTTAGGGGGAATGCGCACGGTGGAGACCTGGTCTGGACTCTCCACCGTTGTAGCACCAACGGAAACCCCTAAACATCTACCTAAGCACTCTCGCGACCACCCCGTGAGAGCCCTCTGTTGCCAAGAAACAGTGGGGTTATGACAAGCTAACCAGGGTAGGCCCAGCACAACGGGAAACGCAGGAGGGTCAATGAGGAAGAGACTAATTCTCTCCGTATGACCCCCCTGCGTTACCATGCCCAAAGGAGCGGTGACCTCCCTAATTAACGCTGACCCTAATGGTCGACTATCTAAGGTGTGAACAGGGAAGGGCACATCCACGGGAACAATGGGGGTCCCTAAATTATGAGCTAACGCTCTATCAATGAAATTCCCAGCCGCGCCTGAATCTACTAGCGCCTTATGCTGGGAATGCGGGGAAAACTCAGGAAAAGTGACAGACACAAACATATGTGCAACAGAGGGCTCTGGGTGAGAATGGTCCCGGCTCACCTGGGGTGACGCCAGAGCGCCCTGCCTGCTGCCTCGATTCCCAGAGGAACCAACCCGGCACCGACCGGCAGTGTGACCTCTGCGGCCACAGGTGGTGCACGAGCGGACCCCCTCCGGTCTCCCTGCGCCCCGCCCCTCCCAGCTCCATGGTTATCAGAGAGGGGGTGCGGGAGGATAGAACCACCAGACCCTGATCTGGACGTCCGCGAGTAGCCAGCAGGTTGTCCTGCCGGATGGACAGGTCCACCAGCTGGTTGAACATGAGGGTGGTGTCTCTGCAGGCCAACTCCCAACGGATGTCCTCGCGCAGACTGTAGCAGTAATGGTCGATCAGGGCACTGTTGTTCCATCCCGCGCCGGCAGCCAGGGTCCTAAACTCCAGGGTGAACTCCTGGACGCTCCTCGCCTCCTGCCTCAGATGGTAGAGGCGTTCACCCACCGCTCTACCCTCGGGTGGGTGAACTCCTCAAACTGGTCCAACGCCGCATCTCCCTCTCTCCACACGGCGTTGGCCCGCTCCAGGGCTTTCCCAGTGAGGTACGAGACGAGGGCGGACACCCTCTCACGATCCGATGGAGCTGGGTGGACGGTGGTCAAGTAGAGGTCTAATTGTAACAGGAACCCCTGGCAGTTCGCAGACCTCCCGTCGTACTCCTGGGGCAAGGGTATGACTGTTATTT
>NC_042995.1:7996409-8031409 GCF_901001165.1 Salmo trutta | reverse complement strand
GTTGTTTGCACAGCTCATCCAGAAGCCCAGATGGTCTGAGGGGAGAGTGACAAGCAGCGATCTAGAGAGTCTAGCAATCTGACACAAACACCTCCACCCGGCCATGTCTGTGTGTGTGTGTGTGTGTGTGTGTGTGTGTGTGTGTGTGTGTGTGTGTGTGTGTGTGTGTGTGTGTGTGTGTGTGTGTGTGTGTGTGTGTCATACAAGATTTCTCATTGTGTGCTAACCATCTGAGGGATGCTATGAGCAGCTGCTAGATACTTGCTCAGACAGTGGATATGTACTCATCTTTAGACAATAGTATGTTCTCTCTCTTAATCCTGTGTCCCTTGCTCCTCTCTCTCCTTCTCTCTCCTTCTCTCTCTACTGTCCTTGATAGGTATGACCCCCCAGATCTTTCTTGGGTGAGTTTCTCCTGTCTTTTCTGAAGCTAGAGAAAATGAAGGATGGGAGTTGGGGCGTCTGGGGCGGCTACCCTGACGCTCCCTCTGCAAAGCTTTCTGGGATATGGGGGTGCCCCTGGACTCAAGGACAAGAGGGTTCCCCCTATGGGGGGATGGGGAAAGAGAAGACGGGAAGAATCGCCGTTCACAGTCACCTCAGTTCCTGGCCCCAAGGGTCTGCGTCAATGAACACAGCAGCCTTTTAGTGGCCCTGGATGACATGCATGAAATGTGCTGGAATGTACTAATGTACTGCTTTCTAGGTTATATATCTGAAGAGGAGGTGAGAGCCCCACCCCCCATCACCCTGTTCTCTCTCTCTCTCTCTCTCTCTCTCTCTCTCTCTCTCTCTCTCTCTCTCTCTCTCTCTCTCTCTCTCTCTCACTTCAATTCAATTTAAGGGCTTTTTTGGCATGGGAAACACATGTTAACTTTGTCAAAGCATGTGAAGCAGATACAATACAAAAGTGAAATAAACAATAAAAATTAACAGTAAACATTACACTCACAGAAGTTCCAAAAGAATAAACACAGTACAAATGTCATATTGTATATATACAGTGTTGTAACGATGGGCAAATAGTTAAAGTACAAAAGGGAAAATAAATAAACATAAATATGGGTTGTATTTACAATGGTGTTTGTTCTTCACTGGTTGCCCTTTTCTTGTGGCAACAAGTCACAAATCTTGCTGCTGTGATTGCACACTGTGGTATTTCACCCAATAGATATGTGAGTTTATCAAAACTGGGTTTGTTTTCAAATTCTTTGTGGATCTGTGTGATCTGAGGGAAATACGTGTCTCTAATATGGTCATACATTGGGCAGGAGGTTAGGAAGTGCAGCTCAGTTTTCACCTCATTTTGTAGGCAGTGTGCACATAGCCTGTCTTCTCTTGAGAGCCAGGTCTGCCTACGGTGGCCTTTCTCGATAGTAAGGCTATGCTCACTGAGTCTGTACATAGTCAAAGCTTACCTTAAGTTTGGGTCAGTCACAGTGGTCAGGTATTCTGCCACTGTGTACTCTCTGTTTAGGGCCAAATAGCATTCTAGTTTGCTCTGTTTTTTTTGTTAAGTCTTTCCAATGTGTCAAGTAATTATCTTTTTGTTTTCCCATGATTTGGTTGGGTCTAATTGTGTTGCTGTCCTGGGGCTCTGTGGGGTCTGTTTGTGTTTGCGAACAGAGCCCCAGGACCAGCTTGCTTAGGGGACTCTTCTCCAGGTTCATCTCTCTGTAGGTGATGGTTTTGTTATGGAAGGTTTGGGAATCGCTTCCTTTTAGGTGGTTGTAGAATTTAGCGACTCTTTTCTGGATTTTGATAATTGTTGGCCTATCGGCCGTATTCTGCTCTGCGTGCATTATTTGGGGTTTTACATTGTACACGGAGGATATTTTTACAGAATTCTGCATGCAGACTCAATTTGGTGTTTGTCCAATTTTGTAAACTCTCTCTCTCTCTTTCTCACCCTCCCTCTCTCCCCTTCATGCACTTGAAAGCCTCTCAGGTCAAAGCTGAGATAATGGTCTCCTCTCTCTCCTCCCTCTCTCTCTCTGTCCACCTCTACACCCGCCTGGGAGAGAGAGAGGAGGACACATTTCCATTCTAGTCACATCTCTCTCTCTGTGCTGGCCACCAGTGACAGCGTCACAGACACCTCCATCCGTCACATTTACATTTCAAACTGCCAACGCTTCAACCAGCCATTCATTATTTAGCAGCCCTTGGCCAAAGTGGAGAGAGCTTCATCCTCTTATTCCCCCACTCCTACCTCCTGCTCTCCCTTTCACAGAAAACCCCCTGGTCTCCTGTGTACCAAGATGTTGACAGTATTGTTGAGTGTCAAAGTAACAGTATCGGTTGGCAGGAGAACAATGACTGAGGTATAATTCATTATGAGATTTTCCTAATAAAAGAGGAGATTGTATAGCAAGGTTAAAAGAGATTATAGGGCAGGTTAAGGCTGAGATTGTATGGCAGGTTAAGGCTGAGATTGTATACAGGTTAAGGCTGAGATTGTATGGCAGGTTAAGGCTGAGATTGTATGGCAGGTTAAGGCTGAGATTGTATGGCAGGTTAAAACTGAGATTGTATGACAGATTAAAGCTGAAATTGTATACAGATTAAGGATGAGATTGTATACAGGTTAAAACTGAGATTGTATGGCAGGTTAAAACTGAGATTGTATGGCAGGTTAAAACTGAGATTGTATGGCAGGTTAAAACTGAGATTGTATGGCAGGTTAAAGCTGCGATTGTATGGCAGGGTAAAGCTGAAATTGTATACAGGTTAAGGATGAGATTATATACAGGTTAAAGCTGAGATTGTATGGCAGGTTAAAGCTGAGATTGTATGGCAGGTTAAAGCTGAGATTGTATGGCAGGTTAAAACTGAGATTGTATGGCAGGTTAAAACTGAGATTGTATACAGGTTAAAGCTGAGATTGTATGGCAGGTTAAAGCTGAAATTGTATGGCAGGTTAAAACTGAGATTGTATACAGGTTAAAGCTGAAATTGTATGGCAGGTTAAAGCTGAAATTGTATGGCAGGTTAAAACTGAGATTGTATACAGGTTAAAGCTGAGATTGTATGGCAGGTTAAAGCTGAAATTGTATGGCAGGGTAAAACTGAGATTATATACAGGTTAAAACTGAGATTGTATGGCAGGTTAAAGCTGAAATTGTATGGCAGGTTAAAGCTGAGATTGTATACAGGTTAAGGATGAGATTGTATGGCAGGTTAAAGCTGAAATTGTATGGCAGGGTAAAACTGAGATTATATACAGGTTAAAGCTGAGATTGTATGGCAGGTTAAAGCTGAAATTGTATGGCAGGTTAAAGCTGAGATTGTATGGCAGGTTAAAGCTGAAATTGTATGGCAGGGTAAAACTGAGATTATATACAGGTTAAAACTGAGATTGTATGGCAGGTTAAAGCTGAAATTGTATGGCAGGTTAAAGCTGAGATTGTATACAGGTTAAGGATGAGATTGTATGGCAGGTTAAAGCTGAGATTGTATGGCAGGTTAAAACTGAGATTGTATACAGGTTAAAGCTGAGATTGTATGGCAGGTTAAAGCTGAGATTGTATGGCAGGTTAAAGCTGAAATTGTATGGCAGGGTAAAACTGAGATTGTATACAGGTTAAAGCTGAAATTGTATGGCAGGTTAAAACTGAGATTGTATACAGGTTAAAGCTGAGATTGTATGGCAGGTTAAAGCTGAGATTGTATAACAGGTTAAAACTGAGATTGTATGGCAGGTTAAAACTGAGATTGTATACAGGTTAAAGCTGAGATTGTATGGCAGGTTAAAGCTGAAATTGTATGGCAGGGTAAAACTGAGATTATATACAGGTTAAAGCTGAGATTGTATGGCAGGTTAAAGCTGAAATTGTATGGCAGGGTAAAGCTGAGATTGTATGGCAATCTAAAGCAGAGATTTCTGCTCTGTACTGTACTCTTCCTCAGAGAGGCTGTATCAATGTTAAATGTCGACTGTGTGTCTCTGTGGCCCAGGGTGTGAGAGAAGAGGTGTGGGGAACAGATGAGAAGACAGAGAGAGAGGGAGAGAGAGCGAGAGAGAGTGAGAGAGAGAGAGAGGGGGAGGGAGGGAGCGAGCGAGCGAGCGAAGAGAGATAGCGAGAGCGACAGAGAGAGAGAGGGAGCGAGAGAGATAGAGAGAGTGACAGAGAGAGAGAGAGAGAGAGAGAGAGAGAGGGAGCGAGCGAGAGAGATAGAGAGAGCGGCAGAGAGAGAGAGAGAGAGAGAGAGAGAGAGAGAGAGAGAGGGAGCGAGCGAGCGAGCGAGAGAGATAGAGAGAGAGAGAGAGCGGCAGAGAGAGAGAGAGAGAGAGGGAGCGAGAGAGATAGAGAGAGAGAGAGATGGAGCGAGCGAGAGAGATAGAGAGAGCGGCAGAGAGAGAGAGAGAGAGAGAGAGGGAGCGAGAGAGATAGAGAGAGTGACAGAGAGAGAGAGAGAGAGAGAGGGAGCGAGCGAGAGAGATAGAGAGAGCGGCAGAGAGAGAGAGAGAGAGAGAGAGAGAGAGAGGGAGCGAGCGAGAGAAATAGAGAGAGCGGCAGAGAGAGAGAGAGAGAGAGAGGGAGCGAGAGAGATAGAGAGAGAGAGAGAGGGTGCGAGCGAGAGAGATAGAGAGAGCGGCAGAGAGAGAGAGAGAGAGAGGGAGCGAGAGAGATAGAGAGAGCGACAGGGAGAGAGAGAGAGAGGGAGCGAGAGAGATAGAGAGAGCGACAGAGAGAGAGAGAGAGAGAGAGGGAGCGAGAGAGATAGAGAGAGCGACAGAGAGAGAGGGAGCGAGAGAGATAGAGAGAGCGTCAGAGAGAGAGAGAGAGAGGGAGTGAGAGAGATAGAGGGAGCGACAGAGAGAGAGAGAGAGGTAGCGAGAGAGATAGAGAGAGCGACAGAGAGAGAGAGAGAGTGAGCGAGAGAGATAGAGGGAGTGACAGAGAGAGAGCGTGTTGGTACCTGATTGGCACATCTCTTGCGTGTGAATGTGTGTGAACATAGTTATCGTTGTGTGTGCAAACTGATTATACTGTATGTATGCATACATGGTGTGAATACATACCAATGTGTCTGATATGTAAGCAAGGTGATGATCAACTGTGTTCCCCAAGCTGCCTCCATGACTAAGACAAGGCTACCAAGCCTGATGGAGACTGAAGACGATGACACCCCTACAGGTACAGTACATCCCGCCGCAGCGACCCACCCACATCCTCCAACTACACAATGTACATGTGTGTGAGGGGGAGTCAGCATTAGAAGAGCTCCTCTTACATTGCCATAATACTGTCTGGCCAACTCAGAGAGTCAGAGATGACTACAGCTGTTACAGTGTTAGGTGGTGAACTAATACGAACAGGGGCCAGCAGCAGCTCTAGTGACCCAGTGTGTGTAGAGTGTGTAGTGACCACAGTGTGTGTGTAGAGTGTGTAGTGACCACAGTGTGTGTGTAGAGTGTGTAGTGACCACAGTGTGTGTAGAGTGTGTAGTGACCACAGTGTGTGTGTAGAGTGTGTAGTGACCACAGTGTGTGTGTAGAGTGTGTAGTGACCACAGTATGTGTAGAGTGTGTAGTGACCCCAGTGTGTGTAGAGTGTGTAGTGACCCCAGTGTGTGTAGAGTGTGTAGTGACCCCAGTGTGTGTGTAGAGTGTGTAGTGACCACAGTGTGTGTAGAGTGTGTAGTGACCCCAGTGTGTGTAGAGTGTGTAGTGACCCCAGTGTGTGTAGAGTGTGTAGTGACCCCAGTGTGTGCTTAAAGTGTGTAGTGACCACAGTGTGTGTAGAGTGTGTAGTGACCACAGTGTGTGTAGAGTGTGTAGTGACCCCAGTGTGTGTAGAGTGTGTAGTGACCCCAGTGTGTGTAGAGTGTGTAGTGACCACAGTGTGTGTGTAGAGTGTGTAGTGACCACAGTGTGTGTGTAGTGTGTAGTGACAACAGTGTGTGTAGAGTGTGTAGTGACCCCAGTGTGTGTAGAGTGTGTAGTGACCACAGTGTGTGTGTAGTGTGTAGTGACCCCAGTGTGTGTAGTGTGTAGTGACCCCAGTGTGTGTGTAGAGTGTGTAGTGACCCCAGTGTGTGTGTAGAGTGTGTAGTGACCCCAGTGTGTGTAGAGTGTGTAGTGACCGCAGTGTGTGTGTAGAGTGTGTAGTGACCCAGTGTGTGTAGAGTGTGTAGTGACCACAGTGTGTGTGTATAGTGTGTAGTGACCCCAGTGTGTGTGTAGAGTGTGTAGTGACCCCAGTGTGTGTAGAGTGTGTAGTGACCCAGTGTGCGTAGAGTGTGTAGTGACCACACTGTGTGTGTAGAGTGTGTAGTGACCCCAGTGTGTGTGTAGAGTGTGTAGTGACCACAGTGTGTGTGTAGAGTGTGTAGTGACCCCAGTGTGTGTAGAGTATGTAGTGACCCCAGTGTGTGTAGAGTGTGTAGTGACCCCAGTGTGTGTAGAGTGTGTAGTGACCACAGTGTGTGTAGAGTGTGTAGTGACCCCAGTGTGTGTAGAGTGTGTAGTGACCCCAGTGTCTGTAGAGTGTGTAGTGACCCCAGTGTGTGTAGAGTGTGTAGTGACCACAGTGTGTGTAGAGTGTGTAGTGACCCCAGTGTGTGTAGAGTGTGTAGTGACCACAGTGTGTGTAGAGTGTGTAGTGACCACAGTGTGTGTGTAGAGTGTGTAGTGACCCCAGTGTGTGTAGAGTGTGTAGTGACCACAGTGTGTGTAGAGTGTGTAGTGACCACAGTGTGTGTGTAGAGTGTGTAGTGACCACAGTGTGTGTGTAGTGTGTAGTGACCCCAGTGTGTGTAGAGTGTGTAGTGACCACAGTGTGTGTAGAGTGTGTAGTAACCCCAGTGTGTGTAGAGTGTGTAGTGACCCCAGTGTGTGTAGAGGGTGTAGTGACCACAGTGTGTGTAGAGTGTGTAGTGACCACAGTGTGTGTAGAGTGTGTAGTGACCACAGTGTGTGTAGAGTGTGTAGTGACCACAGTGTGTGTAGAGTGTGTAGTGACCCCAGTGTGTAGAGTGTGTAGTGACCACAGTGTGTGTGTGGAGTGTGTAGTGACCACAGTGTGTGTGCAGAGTGTGTAGTGACCACAGTGTTTGTAGAGTGTGTAGTGACCACAGTGTGTGTGTAGAGTGTGTAGTGACCCCAGTGTGTGTGTAGAGTGTGTAGTGACCACACTGTGTGTGTAGAGTGTGTAGTGACCCCAGTGTGTGTGTAGAGTGTGTAGTGACCCCAGTGTGTGTGTAGAGTGTGTAGTGACCCCAGTGTGTGTGTAGAGTGTGTAGTGACCACACTGTGTGTGTAGAGTGTGTAGTGACCACAGTGTGTGTGTAGAGTGTGTAGTGACCACAGTGTGTGTAGAGTGTGTAGTGACCGCAGTGTGTGTGTAGAGTGTGTAGTGACCCCAGTGTGTGTGTAGAGTGTGTAGTGACCCCAGTGTGTGTGTAGAGTGTGTAGTGACCCCAGTGTGTGTGTAGAGTGTGTAGTGACCACACTGTGTGTGTAGAGTGTGTAGTGACCCCAGTGTGTGTGTAGAGTGTGTAGTGACCACAGTGTGTGTGTAGAGTGTGTAGTGACCCCAGTGTGTGTAGAGTATGTAGTGACCCCAGTGTGTGTAGAGTGTGTAGTGACCCCAGTGTGTGTAGAGTGTGTAGTGACCACAGTGTGTGTAGAGTGTGTAGTGACCCCAGTGTGTGTAGAGTGTGTAGTGACCCCAGTGTGTGTAGAGTGTGTAGTCACCCCAGTGTGTGTAGAGTGTGTAGTGACCACAGTGTGTGTAGAGTGTGTAGTGACCACAGTGTGTGTGTATTGTGTAGTGACCCCAGTGTGTGTAGAGTGTGTAGTGACCACAGTGTGTGTAGAGTGTGTAGTAACCCCAGTGTGTGTAGAGTGTGTAGTGACCCCAGTGTGTGTAGAGTGTGTAGTGACCACAGTGTGTGTAGAGTGTGTAGTGACCACAGTGTGTGTAGAGTGTGTAGTGACCACAGTGTGTGTAGAGTGTGTAGTGACCACAGTGTGTGTAGAGTGTGTAGTGACCCCTGTGTGTAGAGTGTGTAGTGACCACAGTGTGTGTGTAGAGTGTGTAGTGACCACAGTGTGTGTGCAGAGTGTGTAGTGACCCCAGTGTGTGTAGAGTGTGTAGTGACCACAGTGTGTGTGTAGAGTGTGTAGTGACCCCAGTGTGTGTGTAGAGTGTGTAGTGACCACACTGTGTGTGTAGAGTGTGTAGTGACCCCAGTGTGTGTGTAGAGTGTGTAGTGACTCCAGTGTGTGTGTAGAGTGTGTAGTGACCCCAGTGTGTGTGTAGAGTGTGTAGTGACCACACTGTGTGTGTTGAGTGTGTAGTGACCACAGTGTGTGTAGAGTGTGTAGTGACCACAGTGTGTGTAGAGTGTGTAGTGACCGCAGTGTGTGTGTAGAGTGTGTAGTGACCCCAGTGTGTGTGTAGAGTGTGTAGTGACCCCAGTGTGTGTGTAGAGTGTGTAGTGACCCCAGTGTGTGTGTAGAGTGTGTAGTGACCACACTGTGTGTGTAGAGTGTGTAGTGACCCCAGTGTGTGTGTAGAGTGTGTAGTGACCACAGTGTGTGTGTAGAGTGTGTAGTGACCCCAGTGTGTGTAGAGTGTGTAGTGACCCCAGTGTGTGTAGAGATTGTGTAGTGACCCCAGTGTGTGTAGAGTGTGTAGTGACCCCAATGTGTGTAGAGTGTGTAGTGACCACAGTGTGAGTAGAGTGTGTAGTGACCCCAGTGTGTGTAGAGTGTGTAGTGACCCCAGTGTGTGTAGAGTGTGTAGTGACCACAGTGTGTGTAGAGTGTGTAGTGACCCCAGTGTGTGTAGAGTGTGTAGTGACCACAGTGTGTGTGTAGAGTGTGTAGTAACCACAGTGTGTGTGTAGAGTGTGTAGTGACCACAGTGTGTGTGTAGAGTGTGTAGTGACCCCAGTGTGTGTAGAGTGTGTAGTGACCACAGTGTGTGTGTAGTGTGTAGTGACCCCAGTGTGTGTAGAGTGTGTACTGACCACAGTGTGTGTAGAGTGTGTAGTAACCCCAGTGTGTGTAGAGTGTGTAGTGACCCCAGTGTGTGTAGAGTGTGTAGTGACCACAGTGTGTGTAGAGTGTGTAGTGACCACAGTGTGTGTACAGTGTGTAGTGACCACAGTGTGTGTAGAGTGTGTAGTGACCACAGTGTGTGTGTAGAGTGTGTAGTGACCACAGTGTGTGCAGAGTGTGTAGTGACCACAGTGTGTGTAGAGTGTGTAGTGACCACAGTGTGTGTGTAGAGTGTGTAGTGACCACAGTGTGTGTAGAGATTGTGTAGTGACCACAGTGTGTGTGTAGAGTGTGTAGTAACCACAGTGTGTGTGTAGAGTGTGCAGTGACCACAGTGTGTGTAGAGTGTGTAGTGACCACAGTGTGTGTAGAGTGTGCAGTGACCACAGTGTGTGTAGAGTGTGTAGTGACCACAGTGTGTGTAGAGTGTGTAGTGACCACAGTGTGTGTGTAGAGTGTGTAGTGACCACAGTGTGTGTGTAGAGTGTGTAGTGACCCCAGTGTGTGTAGAGTGTGTAGTGACCACAGTGTGTGTAGAGTGTGTTGTGACCCCAGTGTGTGTAGAGTGTGTAGTGACCACAGTGTGTGTGTAGAGTGTGTAGTGACCACAGTGTGTGTAGAGATTGTGTAGTGACCACAGTGTGTGTGTAGAGTGTGTAGTGACCACAGTGTGTGTGTAGAGCTTGTAGTGACCACAGTGTGTGTAGAGTGTGTAGTGACCACAGTGTGTGTGTAGAGTGTGTAGTGACCCCAGTGTGTGTAGAGTGTGTAGTGACCACAGTGTGTGTGTTGAGTGTGTAGTGACCACAGTGTGTGTGTAGAGTGTGTAGTGACCACAGTGTGTGTAGAGTGTGTAGTGACCGCAGTGTGTGTGTAGAGTGTGTAGTGACCCCAGTGTGTGTGTAGAGTGTGTAGTGACCCCAGTGTGTGTGTAGAGTGTGTAGTGACCCCAGTGTGTGTGTAGAGTGTGTAGTGACCACACTGTGTGTGTAGAGTGTGTAGTGACCCCAGTGTGTGTGTAGAGTGTGTAGTGACCACAGTGTGTGTGTAGAGTGTGTAGTGACCCCAGTGTGTGTAGAGTGTGTAGTGACCCCAGTGTGTGTAGAGATTGTGTAGTGACCCCAGTGTGTGTAGAGTGTGTAGTGACCCCAGTGTGTGTAGAGTGTGTAGTGACCACAGTGTGAGTAGAGTGTGTAGTGACCCCAGTGTGTGTAGAGTGTGTAGTGACCCCAGTGTGTGTAGAGTGTGTAGTGACCACAGTGTGTGTAGAGTGTGTAGTGACCCCAGTGTGTGTAGAGTGTGTAGTGACCACAGTGTGTGTGTAGAGTGTGTAGTAACCACAGTGTGTGTGTAGAGTGTGTAGTGACCACAGTGTGTGTGTAGAGTGTGTAGTGACCACAGTGTGTGTAGAGATTGTGTAGTGACCACAGTGTGTGTGTAGAGTGTGTATTAACCACAGTGTGTGTGTAGAGTGTGCAGTGACCACAGTGTGTGTAGAGTGTGTAGTGACCACAGTGTGTGTAGAGTGTGCAGTGACCACAGTGTGTGTAGAGTGTGTAGTGACCCCAGTGTGTGTAGAGTGTGTAGTGACCACAGTGTGTGTGTAGAGTGTGTAGTAACCACAGTGTGTGTGTAGAGTGTGTAGTGACCACAGTGTGTGTGTAGAGTGTGTAGTGACCCCAGTGTGTGTAGAGTGTGTAGTGACCACAGTGTGTGTGTAGTGTGTAGTGACCCCAGTGTGTGTAGAGTGTGTACTGACCACAGTGTGTGTAGAGTGTGTAGTAACCCCAGTGTGTGTAGAGTGTGTAGTGACCCCAGTGTGTGTAGAGTGTGTAGTGACCACAGTGTGTGTAGAGTGTGTAGTGACCACAGTGTGTGTACAGTGTGTAGTGACCACAGTGTGTGTAGAGTGTGTAGTGACCACAGTGTGTGTGTAGAGTGTGTAGTGACCACAGTGTGTGTAGAGTGTGTAGTGACCACAGTGTGTGTGTAGAGTGTGTAGTGACCACAGTGTGTGTAGAGATTGTGTAGTGACCACAGTGTGTGTGTAGAGTGTGTAGTAACCACAGTGTGTGTGTAGAGTGTGCAGTGACCACAGTTTGTGTAGAGTGTGTAGTGACCACAGTGTGTGTAGAGTGTGCAGTGACCACAGTGTGTGTAGAGTGTGTAGTGACCACAGTGTGTGTAGAGTGTGTAGTGACCACAGTGTGTGTGTAGAGTGTGTAGTGACCACAGTGTGTGTGTAGAGTGTGTAGTGACCCCAGTGTGTGTAGAGTGTGTAGTGACCACAGTGTGTGTAGAGTGTGTTGTGACCCCAGTGTGTGTAGAGTGTGTAGTGACCACAGTGTGTGTGTAGAGTGTGTAGTGACCACAGTGTGTGTAGAGATTGTGTAGTGACCACAGTGTGTGTGTAGAGTGTGTAGTGACCACAGTGTGTGTGTAGAGCTTGTAGTGACCACAGTGTGTGTAGAGTGTGTAGTGACCACAGTGTGTGTGTAGAGTGTGTAGTGACCCCAGTGTGTGTAGAGTGTGTAGTGACCACAGTGTGTGTGTTGAGTGTGTAGTGACCACAGTGTGTGTGTAGAGTGTGTAGTGACCACAGTGTGTGTAGAGTGTGTAGTGACCGCAGTGTGTGTGTAGAGTGTGTAGTGACCCCAGTGTGTGTGTAGAGTGTGTAGTGACCCCAGTGTGTGTGTAGAGTGTGTAGTGACCCCAGTGTGTGTGTAGAGTGTGTAGTGACCACACTGTGTGTGTAGAGTGTGTAGTGACCCCAGTGTGTGTGTAGAGTGTGTAGTGACCACAGTGTGTGTGTAGAGTGTGTAGTGACCCCAGTGTGTGTAGAGTGTGTAGTGACCCCAGTGTGTGTAGAGATTGTGTAGTGACCCCAGTGTGTGTAGAGTGTGTAGTGACCCCAGTGTGTGTAGAGTGTGTAGTGACCACAGTGTGAGTAGAGTGTGTAGTGACCCCAGTGTGTGTAGAGTGTGTAGTGACCCCAGTGTGTGTAGAGTGTGTAGTGACCACAGTGTGTGTAGAGTGTGTAGTGACCCCAGTGTGTGTAGAGTGTGTAGTGACCACAGTGTGTGTGTAGAGTGTGTAGTAACCACAGTGTGTGTGTAGAGTGTGTAGTGACCACAGTGTGTGTGTAGAGTGTGTAGTGACCCCAGTGTGTGTAGAGTGTGTAGTGACCACAGTGTGTGTGTAGTGTGTAGTGACCCCAGTGTGTGTAGAGTGTGTACTGACCACAGTGTGTGTAGAGTGTGTAGTAACCCCAGTGTGTGTAGAGTGTGTAGTGACCCCAGTGTGTGTAGAGTGTGTAGTGACCACAGTGTGTGTAGAGTGTGTAGTGACCACAGTGTGTGTACAGTGTGTAGTGACCACAGTGTGTGTAGAGTGTGTAGTGACCACAGTGTGTGTGTAGAGTGTGTAGTGACCACAGTGTGTGTAGAGTGTGTAGTGACCACAGTGTGTGTGTAGAGTGTGTAGTGACCACAGTGTGTGTAGAGATTGTGTAGTGACCACAGTGTGTGTGTAGAGTGTGTATTAACCACAGTGTGTGTGTAGAGTGTGCAGTGACCACAGTGTGTGTAGAGTGTGTAGTGACCACAGTGTGTGTAGAGTGTGCAGTGACCACAGTGTGTGTAGAGTGTGTAGTGACCACAGTGTGTGTAGAGTGTGTAGTGACCACAGTGTGTGTGTAGAGTGTGTAGTGACCACAGTGTGTGTGTAGAGTGTGTAGTGACCCCAGTGTGTGTAGAGTGTGTAGTGACCACAGTGTGTGTAGAGTGTGTTGTGACCCCAGTGTGTGTAGAGTGTGTAGTGACCACAGTGTGTGTGTAGAGTGTGTAGTGACCACAGTGTGTGTAGAGATTGTGTAGTGACCACAGTGTGTGTGTAGAGTGTGTAGTGACCACAGTGTGTGTGTAGAGCTTGTAGTGACCACAGTGTGTGTAGAGTGTGTAGTGACCACAGTGTGTGTGTAGAGTGTGTAGTGACCCCAGTGTGTGTAGAGTGTGTAGTGACCACAGTGTGTGTAGAGTGTGCAGTGACCCCAGTGTGTGTGTAGAGTGTGTAGTGACCACAGTGTGTGTAGAGTGTGTAGTGACCACAGTGTGTGTAGAGTGTGTAGTGACCACAGTGTGTGTAGAGTGTGTAGTGACCCCAGTGTGTAGAGTGTGTAGTGACCACAGTGTGTGTGTAGAGTGTGTAGTGACCACAGTGTGTGTGTAGAGTGTGTAGTGACCCCAGTGTGTGTAGAGTGTGTAGTGACCACAGTGTGTGTGTAGAGTGTGTAGTGACCACAGTGTGTGTAGAGATTGTGTAGTGACCACAGTGTGTGTGTAGAGTGTGTAGTAACCACAGTGTGTGTGTAGAGTGTGCAGTTACCACAGTGTGTGTAGAGTGTGTAGTGACCACAGTGTGTGTAGAGTGTGTAGTGACCGCAGTGTGTGTGTAGAGTGTGTAGTGACCGCAGTGTGTGTGTAGAGTGTGTAGTGACCACAGTGTGTGTAGAGTGTGTAGTGACCACAGTGTGTGTAGAGTGTGTTGTGACCCCAGTGTGTGTAGAGTGTGTAGTGACCACAGTGTGTGTGTAGAGTGTGTAGTGACCACAGTGTGTGTAGAGTGTGTAGTGACCCCAGTGTGTGTAGAGATTGTGTAGTGACCACAGTGTGTGTGTAGAGTGTGTAGTGACCACAGTGTGTGTGTAGAGTGTGTAGTGACCACAGTGTGTGTAGAGTGTGTAGTGACCACAGTGTGTGTGTAGAGTGTGTAGTGACCCCAGTGTGTGTAGAGTGTGTAGTGACCACAGTGTGTGTAGAGTGTGCAGTGACCCCAGTGTGTGTGTAGAGTGTGTAGTGACCACAGTGTGTGTAGAGATTGTGTAGTGACCACAGTGTGTGTAGAGTGTGTAGTGACCCCAGTGTGTGTAGAGTGTGTAGTGACCCCAGTGTGTGTGTAGAGTGTGTAGTGACCACAGTGTGTGTGTAGAGTGTGTAGTGACCCAAGTGTGTGCGTAGAGTGTGTAGTGACCCCAGTGTGTGTAGAGTGTGTAGTGACCACAGTGTGTGTGTAGAGTGTGTAGTGACCACAGTGTGTGTGTAGAGTGTGCAGTGACCACAGTGTGTGTGTAGAGTGTGTAGTGACCCCAGTGTGTGTAGAGTGTGTAGTGACCCCAGTGTGTGTAGAGTGTGTAGTGACCACAGTGTGTGTGTAGAGTGTATAGTGACCCCAGTGTGTGTAGAGTGTGTAGTGACCACAGTGTGTGTGTAGAGTGTGTAGTGACCACAGTGTGTGTAGAGTGTGTAGTGACCCCAGTGTGTGTAGAGATTGTGTAGTGACCACAGTGTGTGTGTAGAGTGTGTTGTGACCACAGTGTGTGTGTAGAGTGTGTAGTGACCACAGTGTGTGTAGAGTGTGTAGTGACCACAGTGTGTGTGTAGAGTGTGTAGTGACCCCAGTGTGTGTAGAGTGGGTAGTGACCACAGTGTGTGTGTAGAGTGTGCAGTGACCCCAGTGTGTGTGTAGAGTGTGTAGTGACCACAGTGTGTGTGTAGAGATTGTGTAGTGACCACAGTGTGTGTAGAGTGTGTAGTGACCCCAGTGTGTGTAGAGTGTGTAGTGACCCCAGTGTGTGTGTAGTGTGTAGTGACCCCAGTGTGTGTAGAGTGTGTAGTGACCCCAGTGTGTGTAGAGTGTGTAGTGACCCCAGTGTGTGTAGAGTGTGTAGTGACCACAGTGTGTGTGTAGAGTGTGTAGTGACCACAGTGTGTGTGTAGAGTGTGTAGTGACCCCAGTGTGTGTGTAGAGTGTGTAGTGACCCCAGTGTGTGTAGAGTGTGTAGTGACCACAGTGTGTGTGTAGAGTGTGTAGTGACCACAGTGTGTGTGTAGAGTGTGCAGTGACCACAGTGTGTGTGTAGAGTGTGTAGTGATCCCAGTGTGTGTAGAGTGTGTAGTGACCACAGTGTGTGTGTAGAGTGTGTAGTGACCCCAGTGTGTGTAGAGTGTGTAGTGACCACAGTGTGTGTAGAGTGTGTAGTGACCACAGTGTGTGTGTAGAGTGTGTAGTGACCACAGTGTGTGTGTGGCGTGTGAGGCTGGCACAGTTCAACACTCATAATGGATAACATTAGACTATAAATGTGCTCTGTTACTCTTAGTGTCTAATAAACTGGCCTGTAAATGGCTGGTAAAAAGGGTCCTGGGGAATGGCCAGCTGCAGCACCTCCGAACCGTTTTAACAGACACACATGACGACACCTCCAAGAACTTTCGCTCCTACACACACCCCTCCATGAGGGGGCTGAGATGCGCTCCTCTACACACTCATGTCGGCTCACTTTCCTCCCACTTTAAGTTTGTTTCATCAATCAATCAGTCACGATCTGCATAGAATCGTGACTGACCAATGCTGTGAAATCCTGTAGCCTATGAAGTGAAACTAAGGATAAAGTGATAAAAAGCCGAATGCAAATTTCAATCTAACAGAGGGTCAAAAGGTTTTTGGTCCACAGATCATCTCCTACATGTAAATCCATTTAGTGTCAGTATTTAAAGAACAATATTAAAGTAGAGTAAACACACGGTCTGAGGATGTTGGAACAACCACATCTCATGCTAATAACCTGCGATTGGTCAATCGAAAATACCTCCAGGCCTCTCACAATATAAATATTCATGAACTAAATACTCAACCAACACAGGTCTCCTTTTAGGCCAAACTGGAGAAGGATTCAAATCAATTATGGGGTTTCCTTGAAAAGACAGTTGGTTGGACCAAATGCCATATTTCTAATGCTGGCCCATATTAGTGATTTCAACATGTATGGGGTGGCCAGCATGAAACCTAGGTGGGTTTCATCCTCCTTTGAAGTGAAGCATTCCATTCGCTCCGTCATACCAATCAGAACCCACCGTGCATTCCTCCACTTTCACCACTGGAGGAATGCACTGCAGTCTGCTGGGTTGTGCTGTGAAGGATTGTGGGATTGCTGTGCCAAGCCACTTGGAGTGGGCTGCCGTGGTTGGCTGCTGCCATGGTGATGAAGCGGTCTGATGTTCCATCCAGCAGACCCCTCTCCACCTCGCCGTGCGGGGTGAACTCCGACAACACACCTTGGCCACACTTCCTGGCTGCTGTGCCACTCACTCCCCCTCCCCCTCCACTAGTCTCTGCTCAGGCAGGTACACAGCCACCTGCTTCAGTGGAGTCAATCAAACAGAACGGTGCGCACCAGGATTGGGTTACAAGTCCATTTTGATTTGAAGAAGGCAGTATATTTAAATCCAAATTCAAGAAATGGAAAATCAGAACTGAAAATAAAAGGCAACCTTAATTTTGGAATGGAATTCAAATGAATATCCTGAGATTCCTGAATTGATTCCTGAATTGATTCCTGAATTGATTCCTGAATTGATTCCTGAACTGATTCCTGAATTGATTCCTGAATTGATTCCTGAATTGATTCCTGAATTGATTCCTGAATTGATTCCTGAATTGAGATGAAATTGACCTTATAGCTGCCTGCAAACATCACACACTAACACACAACCCATTAACAGGTGTTGTTATTTCTCTCTTTTATCAGTGTGAGAAGAATGCCACAGACAGACAAGTGTTAAATGTTACACATCGCTATTTCCCCCCCACCCCACATCCCCCTCAACATGGACAGCAATCTGTTAGAAGACATCTGAAGGAACACTAAGAAATGAGCGTTAGGTTTTCCTTAAGCCTTATTCATTCCTTCTAGAACTCCACACAGTATCAACATCCAACATCCAGCCTTTCAAACTGGTGCCATGTCAGTATTATTCCACAAATATGATACCCTTCAGCCCAAGCTATTTATTCATAGTACACATTACAAAAGAAAAGAGTGAGAACAGTCTCTTTCCAACATGTGGATTCCATCAGAGATATTTAGCTTCCATAGTCTAAAGGGCATTCTGGAGAAGGAGAAGGGTTGTTCCTTCATCATCTGTGAGTGGAGGGAGGCTTTCAGGACACGTGTGCCATACAGCCGTACCCTCACCTCCTTGTTCATCCCATAATATATTGGCAGAGCTACAATCAGAAGTTCACACACTAACTGTGTGTCCTGCTCACTATGCATTCCTCTGTGTGTGTGTGTGTGTGTGTGTGTGTGTGTGTGTGTGTGTGTGTGTGTGTGTGTGTGTCCTGTTCACTATGCATTCCTGTGTGTGTGTGTGTGTGTGTGTGTGTGTGTGTCCGGACCAAAACACACAGCACCTGGACGACCCAAACTGCAGACAGCTGTGTGTCCCACCTGAACAACCTAACATCTGGAAGACCCACGGAGCAATCCTTTCAGATATGGTTGTGTGTGTGTGTGCGCATATGTGTGTGCATGTGTGCGTGCATGAGTGTGTGTGCATGCGTGTGTGTGCATGTGTGCGTGTGTGTGTTCAGTCTAACTCCGGAGTGTGTGTGTGTGTGTGTGTGTGTGTGTGTGTGTGTGTGTGTTCGGTCTAACTCCGGAGTGTGTGTGTGTGTATGTGTGTGTGTGTGTGTGTTCGGTCTAACTCAGGAGTGTGTGTGTGTGTGTGTGTGTTCGGTCTAACTCCGGAGTGTGTGTGTGTGTGTGTGTGTGTGTGTGTGTGTGTGTGTGTGTGTAACTCGAATCCTCAGTCAGATCTCCCATTGATCAATGCTTTCCCAGAAAGGCTGAGTTAGGCACACATAGCTCAACTACAGGATACTGCCAGAGCCTCTGAACATACAGAACCTGTTGGAACAAGCCAGCATGATAACCTAATAAACTATCAAATACTATTGCTTTCATGTCACTACATGCCAAGCAATCTGAAATAGCATTGTATTGGCCCAGGATAAGCAGCTTATTGATATGGTTTGATTCAACAATGGATTACATTTAATACGTATTCCACTTATTACAATTCCATCCACGATCGAACCTCAAAATCAGATGCAGCTACATATGGTTCTGCATAAGAGAGCGCTCGACAGTTTTGTTATCCCGCCACCTCTCCACAGAGTACAGCAGGGATGGTCCTCTTCCAGAATCCTACTCCTTCCTTGTCACTCATACTTCAACATACTGGACGGTTATTTCCAATCAAAGCAAAACGTAAATTGGGTCATTTTTTGAAGGTCTGTCAAAAATCTTCTCTTTTCTCTGTCTCTCGTTCACCCACACGCGCGTGTCATATGGTATCAGAGGGTTAACGGAATAATATGTGAAGACCGGCTGCATTAAAACGACAGTGAGAACCGCCTAGTGCGCAGCTGTCCCCCGCCCCCCTCCCCCACCTGGTTTAAGGCTCAATTGTGCATTTTGCAGATAAAGTGACAAAACTACTGCAGGCAGAGTTGTGAGCGGGCGTTGCCTGGGCAACCACAGTTTGTAGACCAGGTTCTCCATTACCACTTAATTTAGGTGGCCTAATTGCATTCCAGAGAACATACAGCTACAATACATGCTGAGGAAGATGGAGGGGAAAAATAGGGCCGCAAAAAAAGAAGAAAAAAGAAAAAAACTAAAACAAGGAAGGAAAAAAACAACTAACCCCAGTCCAGTAGAAATGGATTTGAAAAGAGTTGTTCTTAAGTATTACTCTTTATAATAATACAACATTCAATTGAAACAACTGTTTCAATTGACACGTGAAAATGAACCGAAAATTCAGTTTCAATTGAACCCGTTTCAAAAGTAAGAATATCTATGAGTGCCTTCTTTGCTTTGTGATCATGAACCCTTTTGTTCAACGTGTTTGAAAGTTAAAAGTAAATGTATGCCGTTCTGCATGAGGTGGGGCCATCTTAGACTGTGGAGCATCAATCTACAGAGGAGAGAGAGAGGGAGAGAGAGAGAGGGAGAAAGAGAGAGGTGGAGAAAGAGAGAAAGATAGGGAAATTGAATGACAGCGAGTAAGAATGAGAGAGAATAGGGGGAAAATGAAAAGAGAGAGAGAGAGAGAAAGAGGGAGACAGAGACACAAAGATAGAGAAAGAGACAGGAGAGAATGAGTAAAGCATCTGTAATTGTTCCTGAGCGTGGCCCCTGACCCTCTGGGGGCCTCTGGTCTGTGTTGTGTGTTCTGCCCCTCTATAGGACAAGGTCAGACCTGCGGTGTCTTTGTAGCTGTGCAGGCCGTGGCCCTTAAGGGGCCCTCACAGGGCGCTGGCCCCACTGGGCCTTTTCTTCTGCTGGGATAGAAATGATTGGTAACTGTTGAGCTAGTGTTTTTACTGGGGCTCCCCTGCCTGTGACCCGGGCGCTGGAGTGGCACAGACACTAGATAGATAAAATGGCCCTCCAATTATTCTGCACTCTGCTCAGTGCACTGACACTCTCCTGAACACGGGCTAGTGGGGTAGGGTTAGTGATGCTGCTGGGACTGCTCTCAGAGAGACAAGTATACTGAGGTATACACACACACACACACACACACACACACACACACACACACACACACACACACACACACACACACACACACACACACACACACACACACACACACAGAGATAGCTAGAATTCCCAAAGTGTTTTAGATCTGGGATGAGATTAATGGTGTGTGTGTGTTTCTGTCCTCCCTGATCTACTGACCTTAGGAGAGTTTCTGTCAGGACCCAGAAAAGTGTTCCCTCTCAAGAGAGGGGGGCTATTTGACCCCTGTGACTGCGGCTGACCTGGCCTTTGTCGTTCTTCACCCACCTCCCCTCCCTGCCTCCCCCCTTCTCCCCCACCACCATACAAAAGGCCCCTGCCTCACCCAGCCTCACCCGGACTCTGTATGCCATCACCCCTTTTATGACTTTTGAACATTTTTCTCCCATTCTGTTTTCAGCCTCATTCATTCATTCATCCCTGCCTTGTTCCTGAAGCTGCGGCACAATTTATATCGTTGCCTGGGAATTAAGAGCCTGCGACCCCCCTTTTGTTGTGAGGCTGTATGGTTGGGAGGCCTGGGCAGGGTGAGGTTGGTCTGGGGTGGGCAGGGGTGGGCTTGGCCTTTGTTCCCCCATCAGTTCCCACGTACAGACCCCCTCTCCTTAGTCCAGGGGCCAGTGGCCCCCACAGCAGGACAGCTATGAGGTAATGTTTCTCCTGCCTGGTCCTCACACTGACATGGACTGCACTGCACACACACAGATCTGGTGGGCACGAACAAATGCACACACACGAGGACACGTGCATACACACATTAGAGGTTGTCACAGGTGGGGACATGGGGATGTAGAGAGGTTAAACCGGATCAAGCCAGATAATGGGATTGTTCAAGCCCTCCTCCTGAGCGATCAATGGTCAGAACAGAAAGCCACTCACCTGGGAGCTGGGAACACACACATGGTAAGACTGTAAACACAATGGATGGCACAGTTTCAACCATATGCAGATGTACTGGCAAACTATATAAATAACAAACACACGCACGCACGCACGCACACACACACGCGCACACGCACACACACACACACACACACACACACACACACACACACACACACACACACACACACACACACACACATACACACACACACACACACACACAGGCATACATGCACACAGCACACAAACAGCCCTGGGGAGAGCGGAGGCAGAGAGCCAGGCATCTCACCCATTTCTTATCCTGGTTGGGAGAAGCTGGCACCATTATCAGTGTCCCGCCCCCAAAAATATTTTTTAAAGTGTTGACGCCTGTGGCTCTGACACACTGAGCGGTTCATTCAGAGTTTCAAAGATGCACTCTACTGGTACCCACTGCAAAACTGAGTGTGTGTGTGTGTGTGTGTGTGAGAGAGAGAGAGAGAGAGAGAGAGAGAGAGAGAGGGAGAGAGAGAGAGAGAGAGAGCTGCAACAACAACAAAGCCAGTACACATCTCCACAGCTCCGCTTTAGAACGATGACAAACTCTGGAACTCTGGAGTCAGAACATGCCAGAGTCTACCAGCCACCCACCCACGCATGTTGATACACACTGTGGATCCCCTACCCTCTCTGAAGACAGCCACAGACTGGGAGAGAGAGAGAGAGAGAGAGAGAGAGAGAGAGAGAGAGAGAGAGAGAGAGAGGAGAGAGTGTGTGTGTGTGTTTCTGTGTATTAGTCACCCTGTAACAGTAGGCTACTGTACTGTAAAACACCTCTGAAATACAGTAGGTAGCAGAGTGAAGTGCTGATTAATTGTCAAGTACTGCACAGACAATCAGCGTGTTGGGTAATTGCTTTGTTGGCGTTACACAACAATGGGGCTGTAATTTCAGCATGATAGGATAGGAGAACCTACCACTGTTTCAGGTGTATTTATACATTACACCTTAAACTTACTGTACAGGAGGACATCATGTCTCAGTCGCTCTCTATTGCAGGGCTGAGCTGGGTTGAGACAGACTGTGCTACCTTGGCCTGGGCCTGGCTCGCCAAGGCTGAGTTTGACTGGGCCATTCTGCTCATTTTCTATCTGTGTTGGTCTGTGCTGGGTGGATCAGAATTCTGCAGCTCAGTGTTGTATTGAGGTGAGCTGGATTTAGCCCCTCAGGGTTAGGGCATGTAGATCCATAGCTGACCCTGGCCATGCTAACTCTTTATCCCAGCGGTCCTTCTCCTCTGCTGGGCAGGTAGATCCATAGCTGACCCTGGCCATGCTAACTCTTTATCCCAGCGGTCCTTCTCCTCTGCTGGGCAGGTAGATCCATAGCTGACCCTGGCCGTGCTAACTCTTTATCCCAGCGGTACTTCTCCTCTGCTGGGCAGGTAGATCCATAGCTGACCCTGGCCGTGCTAACTCTTTATTCCAGCGGTCCTTCTCCTCTGCTGGGCAGGTAGATCCATAGCTGACCCTGGCCGTGCTAACTCTTTATCCCAGCGGTCCTTCTCCTCTGCTGGGCAGGTAGATCCATAGCTGACCCTGGCCATGCTAACTCTTTATCCCAGCGGCTCCTCTCTCTCCCCAGCCAGGGCCCGGTCTCTTTGCCACAGGTCCCACCAATCAATGAGCAGAGCTACAGGTACAGTGATTTATCTGGGCTGCTACAGGCGCTGTCACCGGGAGAAACTGTAAAAGATCAATTTACACAACCCTGGGGCAAGAGAGTTATTGACATGACCCGGGTGATCAGTTCTCCCTCTCTATTGCTTGGCCTCTCTCTTCCCTCACCCTCTCGGTTCTCCTCTCCTTTTCTTGTTTCTCTCTTTCCCTCGCTCCTATACTGGTCCTTCCACCAATTTGGTTCCTTTTGAGAAGTGCAACTCGGTCAACTTTTTTATCTCCATAAAAGCTTTCAGATTGATGAAATTCTCCATGTAGTTTATATTAAAAGGCACTTACATAAATATAACAGGCTTTTAAAATTCTATATTGGTGCACAATTTCTACTTAAAATATTAAAGGGACGCAAAAAGCACTATTTTTGTGGAACGACCCACGACCCCGTCTTTCCCTCTCTCCCCTGTATGATCAGTCTGTATGACCATTAATTGCAGTGATAATATATATTATGTGTGTGGCCCTGACCAACAGACCTGACTCTGGGCACCAGTTAGAGCCTGTATCAATTAGAACCTAGTGACAGCCAATCAGATCATGTGGCCAGTAAACACTTCAGGTGTAAGGAACGTCGTTGTAATGATGGTCAGACCAAGATGCAGCGTGGGGTAGTTTAATCATATTTGTTAATGATAACCAGCAACAAAACAAGAAAGAGTAACCAACGAAGCGTACAGCCTTGTAGGGCTCAACGGCAACAATACAAAAAACAAGATCCCACAAACACGTGGGAAAAGGCTGCCTAAATATGATCCCCAATCAGAGACAACGATAGACAGCTGCCTCTGATTGGGAACCATACCAGGCCAACATAGAAATACAAAAAACTAGAGTACCCACCCTAGTCACACCCTGACCTAACCAAAATAGAGAATAAAAAGGCTCTCTAAGGTCAGGGCGTGACATCAGGACATAATTAATGTTTATAGTTCCGGTAGACATTCCACAGTTTGTTTTGCATTGTGTTCGTGTGTTCCTGTGTGTGTGTGTGTGTGTGTGTGTGTGTGTGGATGTGTGTGTTCCTGTGTGTGTGTGTGTGTGTGTGTGTGTGTGTGTGTGTGTGTGTGTGTGTGTGTGTGTGTCTGTGTGTCTGTGTGTGTCTGTGTATTTCTGATTGTCATGGTCAGGGTTAATAATCATGTTTCAACTCAACTTTGACATCCTGGCTCAGCCACTGTTTATAGTCATGATGCTTCCTGGTGGGAGGTGTGTGTGTTCGTGCCGCTCTTCTCCTCTCTGGCAGGCCTCTCATCCTCTGGCCCTGAGCCACCATATCCCTCCATCCCTGCATCCATCCCTCCATCCATCCCTCCTCTTTTCTTTCCGTCTCTCTATCCTCTCCAACTCCAGCAGGACTCTGTGGGAGGGGAGGTGGGCAACACCTAATAAAAGCATATGGAGAACAGAAATCATGGATGGATGGGTAACTGCTAATTATACACTCTTAAAAAAAAGGTGGTATAGAACCTTAAAGGGTTCTTCAGCGGTCCCCATAGGAGAACCCTTTGAAGAACCCTTTTGGGTTCCATATAGAACTGTTTTTTCTAATAGTGTATAACAATTCTCCCTCGTCTTCCTCCCAAAATAATGAATACAGCTAACAGTGGATAGAGAAACTCTCCATAACTGACAACATGTAAATACATAGAAAATGTACATATATAATATGGGCATGGGTCCTAGGTTAAACTCAGTCACTGTTCTTCAATGTAAATAAAAGCACCATAGAATCCCTGTGGCAGCTGGCATATCAGAAAGCGTTAATAAGCCAGCGATCCTTGTTACAAAAGAAGACAACGGAGGGCATTTTATTTCCCCTAATCACTTCCCTTTATGATAAGGATGTATAACCGGCGAGGTGAAGTTACAGGGAACCACATTCTAATAAAGCCACCCTGATAATAATGTCATCTTAAATGACACTGTAATTACCCAACGCCTAGTCACTGGGGATGCCCTGTAATTCAATCAGTGTCTTCACTGAGATACTGATACTGTACAACACAAAGCTTTATCTACCTAGGTATTTTAGCCCGGAAATGAATAGCTCTGGTCCTGTGGAAATGAATAGCTCTGGTCCTGTGGAAATGAATAGCTCTGGTCCTGTAGAAATGAATAGCTCTGGTCCTGTGGAAATGAATAGCTCTGGTCCTGTAGAAATGAATAGTTCTGGTCCTGTGGAATTGAATAGCTCTGGTCCTGTAGAAATGAATAGCTCTGGTCCTGTGGAAATGAATAGCTCTGGTCCTGTGGAAATGAATAGCTCTGGTCTTGTGGAAATGAACAGCTCTGGTCTTATGGAAATGAATAGCTCTGGGTCCTGTGGAAATGAACAGCTCTGGTCTTGTGGAAATGAACAGCTCTGGTCCTGTGGAAATGAATAGCTCTGGTCCTGTGGAAATGAATAGCTCTGGTCCTGTGTGTTGTGTTCCGGGGATGGCAATCCAGACGGCTGTTTTTCAGAAGAGAAGGAGGAGAACTGAAAATCCATACTGGAGTGCTGATTCAGCAGTCCTCTTTTCCCCTTCCCTCCCACTTTCTCTCCCTCCCTACTTCCCCTCCCTCCCCCTCTCTCCCTCCTCCCTCTCTCCTTTCCTGTTATTGCTCCAGGAGTGAGACAGTGCTCTTCATAAGCACTTTGGATTCCTTCAGCACATACAGACATCTAAGAGAGGAGACAGAGAGAGGAGGCATCCAAGAGCCCTCTATTCTCTCTCCCCCTCTCTCTCTCCCTCTCCCTCCCTATCGCTCCCTCTTTTTTAACACTGTCTCTTCTCCGCCCCAATAAGTCAGGTCTCAAAGTGGCGCCGTAGGGCCGTAGAGGGAAGTAAATAGACTCCTGTCAAAAGTGGTGAGGGAGAAAAATAGGAAGCGCTCCACATGCTCTGACCCCGTGACCCGAGCAGAGCAGATCGGACCGCTACCACGGTAACACGCCACTCCCCTCCACGGAGAGAGAGGTAAACTAGATGAAAGGTTTCACTGGGGCCAGGTGGTGCATTCTGGGAATAAGGGCGGGGTTAGAGGGTCATTTTAGGGGGTCCATTTGGGGGGTGGGGGGTGTCATATGAACACCTCAGTATCAAAGTAGTGCATCTCATCTGATCTGCCCCCCCTCTCTCTCTCCACCCTCTATCATCTCTCCTCCCCCTCCATCTCTCCTCCCCCCTCCCTCCCCTGGGTCTTTACACCCTCCAAACAAATACATTTTCGTGTCGCGCTGTCACGGCGGCCCACTCCAACACACATCTGTGGTTCTGTGCTTGGACGGTCCTGACAGCCAAGAGGTGCAGGGTTCACGTGAGAAATAGGCTCCCCGGCTGATCTCTAAAAGCATGATAAATCTGACATGTGCATTCTCATTTTCAGAGAGACACATAGCCAGTGTACACGAATGTAGGTGTCACAGAGGGAATACGGATTAGATGAATGTGAGGAGAGGGGGAGAAACACGGGGGAGAAACGCGGGGGAGAAACGCGGGGGAGAAACGCGCGCACGCAGACACACGAACACACACGCGTGGACAATCCAGACAAGTACACACACAGTGTGTCCCACAGTATCTTGCGGGGCTGTCCGGTATGACCCTCTCTGGCCAGAGCGCTTTCATTGTGTCTCTCCACAGCCAGGAAAGGACCAGCAGCATTAAAACACCGTGAGGCTGAGGGAGAACACAATAGCAGTCAGAGTGATTTAGCCAGAACTTGTCATGATAATCTGCTGCTGCTGGGTTCTAGGGATGCCCTGCTCTAGGGGAAGGGGAGAGGGGCACAACACCTGCCTGGGGGGGCCGACACCTGCCTGACTGACTGCTAGGGTAGAGGGATTAGAGACCCAGACTACTTCCTGGTCCCTGATCTGCTCTGACTCTAACCACATTGTACACTTAGTGGTTACTACCATCTTCACTCTGTTGGTCTACATGCATGCACATGGGTGGAGTGGTATTTTTGGAGCAGCGGACACCTTTTGGCAACATGATATCCTCGCCGGTCCCACTCTCATTCACAAGGGGGCGATAGCACCGATATTTATTTTTGTCTTTTCATTTTGTGAAAAGAAAGATGAGCCTTCTCTTGCTAGTAGCAGCTAGCTGGCAGCCTGGCTAGCTGGATTTAGCCTGGCTAAAAACATAGCAAGCTAGCTAGCCTTTTTAGCTGACGTGAAATAGTCAGCCTTGGCAAACATTCTTTTACTTGCCAGTGTAACCTAAAACATTATCCCAGTTTGATATGCTGCTTGTGTATTCATTCCCATATCAGCTAAGATATTACTTTATCAAGTTTTGGTCACAGAGTAAAAAAAGCCCATGGCTAGCTAGTTGGCTACAGCAGGTTTTACCAGTTAACAATAGCCTGGAATAACTAGTTATTACTTCTAAACAAAATACATTTGGGTGGATTCTTGTTGTTTGGTTTACTGTTTGAACAGTCGCTGAGAATATATTTGGTTATCAATGCAAAATAGGCTATATATAGCCTAGCAACAACACTTCCCCCCCGGCCGCAGAAGGAATGATATGGCGTGTCTTCATTTTTAGGAAGTAAAAAACTATGTGACCAAAAAATACATCGCAACACTCCGAATCTTGTGTCTGCTTAGAGCTTGTGGTAAGCTTTAGGCTGAAGGCTTCTCTCAAGCACAGAGCTGAGGGTTCATGGTGTCTGTCTCTCATGGCCTGTGTGTGTGTGTGTGTGTGTGTGTGTGTGTGTGTGTGTGTGTGTGTGTGAGTGAGATAGAGGCCTGTGTTGAATCCCCTGTGTTCACAGTGTGCTGTGTAAACCTCAGCCCCCCCCCTCCAGCCCCCCCCCCCCTACACCCCCTCCTCCACCTCGTAAAGCATCCGAATCAATTTGCTTTAAAAACACGTTTTTCAGAAACTTATTAGGCGCTTTAGAGATATATTATATACCTTCAGCCGCGGAGGCAAGAAAAATCGCAGGTGCCTCGGCAGCCCATTTCTCCAGCGGAGCAAAACGATGCTGTAGCCCTGTCACTGGGGAGCTGTAAAGCAGGAACACACCTCGCCAGCCCACCGGCCGGCTGCCTGCCGCACTCGCACCGCCGCCCGCCGCCAACGGCTCTGAACGGGCATAAATCAAGATAATTCTCCGCATGCCTTGAACTCCGACCCCGCCACAATTCATTGGGATGTCAACAGCTAGCGGAGAGAGAGAGTGAGAGAAAGAGAGAGAGAGAGAGAGAGAGAGAGAGAGAGAGAGAGAGAGAGAGAGGGATAAAGGAAGGGAAGGAAGGAAGAAAGAAAAGAAGGGGAAAAGTAGGGAGAAGGAAGGAGGAGGAGGAGGAAGAGGAGGAAATAACGGGGGAAAATGGAATGAGAGTTGGTGGAATCCTGCTTCTGAGGGGAGGTGAAGTTACAGATGGAGAGAGGGAGAGGGGGAGGAAGAGATGGAGAGGGAGAGAGGGAGAGGAAAGGAGGAGGGGTGTGTGTTGCGATTAGTCACCATCCAGATTGAGGCCCCATTGCATCTAAATGGTCTCTCTTTATGAACCATTTATCTTGTGCTCAGGCCATTTTCATTACACCCAAAACGGGTTGGGAGCTACCAGCTGGATGATACTGCATAGTGGGAAATTAATAACCCTCCATCTCTGCCTTACTTTCCCTTCACCCATCTCACATCCCATCCCTCCCCTCCTCACTATATTCTATACACTATGTCCAGTACCCCAACCCCCACTTTCTCTGAGGGTCCTGCATATACGAGTTGGAAGACATTTGCTTATGGCGGTTTTGTTGCTATTTGCATCTCTGCATCCCTGGCAGTCATTCAATTTATCAAGTCTCTTAGCCTTTGCACCCCCCTCCTCCCCTGTTCTCCCTCCTCCCCTGTTCTTCCCCCTCCTCCCCCCATTTCCACTTTCCTAACACAAACAATTCATCCTGAGCATTTAAAATTCTCCCAGCGCCCTGACACACCGTGATGCTGCTGCCGGGAGCCAGCCAGCCGCCGAAGGAGAGAGAGGGGGAGAGAGAAAAAAAAGAGAGACAGCGAGAGAGAGAGGGCACATAGAATGAGGGAGTGAGAGACATAGAGAAAGAGAATATAGTATATGGAATGAAAGAAAGTGAGAGAGACTGAAACAGCGCTAGACAGAGAAAGCGAGAGAGAAAGAGAGTAGAGCTTTTATTAATTCCCCTGTCCTGATTTCTTCCCGTTAACGTAGAAGAAGTGGAGGAACTGACCCCCCAGGTCTCTTAAAGAGTGCCTGGAGCCTGGCGGAGAAAAGGAGGAGGGAGGAGAGCCGTTATTAAATACGTGCCTAGACGGCTTGCACCAGGGAGGAAGGAAAGAATAGGGGGGACTTCAAAATGGCCTCTCCTAAGAGTACTCTCTCACATGAGAACCAGTCAGCACTGGGCTGGCTTGTTGAGCTGAGCGTCGGTGAGGAGAGCGAGAGAGGGGCTGAGATATGGGCCGATGTGACAGCGGTGACACCCAATAAAGAGGGACAGCATTACAGCATATTACTGGCTGCCGTCAGCTAACAGGAAGGAGAGGGAATTAGCCCGATACCGTTGCTAGAGAGAGATACAGCTTTAACCCACCGGCTGATAAGGAATTAGAGGATTAATGGAGGCTACATACAGTACAGTAACACATGCTGACCTGTGAAAACACTAGTTAGCTAGTCTTTTTAGTCTATTTATAAAGAGGGCTAATTAATATTGTATTGTCGTCATTTTCAGAGGGAAAGGAAAGTAAAGGCTAACGTGGTAACAAATGGTGAGCTTATTTACACCCATGTATGCAATTAGATAGGAAACCTCTCTTCCCTCCATTATAAAACAGTGGTATATTAATGTGTATTAAACTAAATATAAAGAGTTCAGATTATTGTATGGGACAATATACAGACGTTTTTGAGATAGTTAGAAATGTTAGATTGAGTAAATGTATTTATTGGTTTCTTTTCACTTTGATAAGAGAGATGTAACGAATTGAAGGTTATTTAAAGCTGCAAAATGTAACTTTTTGGGCGACCCAACCAAGTTCACAGAACTGAAGCAAGTCCAAGAAGTAGTAGATCTGTTCTATGTGCGCTGGTTTTAAGTTTTGTTTTTGCGTCTTTTACTTTCGGTTTTTGTACGCCAGCTTCAAACAGCTGAAAATACAATATTTTTGTTTATGAAAAGTATATTTCACAGTTGTTTAGGTGGTACAATGATTCTCTACACTATACTTGCTTATTTTGTCACATAAACTTAAATGAGTCAAACTATTCGAATTTTAGCAGCGAGCAAATGACGGAGCGATTTCTGCATAGTGTACCTTTAATGTGAAAATCTAAATGTACCGATTTTAAGGTTGTGTCATTCGATTTAGGGTGGGGTGGAGTCGCCAGAAATTCAGCTGAAAAAATGGTGGTCCCCAGAAATTCAGCTGAACAAAATGGTGTCCCCGCTGAAAAAGTTTGAATACCAGTGTGTGAAAAGGTGCAATGCATTATTCATAAACTGCAGAACCTCTGATCGCTGTTTCCGTCTTGATTAGTCCTATCAAATGTGCAATGATGGCTAGTCTGGAGCATTTCCCTTTAATTTCTCTATAACTGTGTACTGTGTGATCACTGTAAACGGACGAGGGGACAGTTGACCAAGGAAACGGAGGAGTAGGCCCCTCACTGTCCCTCTCTTACGATGTCCTCCACACCGACATACAATATAAAATCTCACACAATGAAACCTCTCTCTCAATGACATCATGCCCAGGGCCATTCACCATCGCCGGCCCCACAGCTCGCCCACGGTCATGAATCAATTCAACCAAAAGCTTTTATCCAAAGCAACTTGCAAATCATCGACCCCCAGTTAAACACAGCAACGTACAGTAGTAGGAGGAGGAGTGTGTGTGTATGTGTGAGCAGAGAGTTCAGCGTGCCTAGGGGCATAGCAGTATTGAATTTGAACCCATCACCCCCAGCACCTCACAGGTCCTGGGCCCAGTGCATTGTGATTGGACGAGGAGTGCTCCGTGGAGGACGGGCTCAGAGGGTCCAGGGCCTGCCCGGGCTGCCAAGGATCCAGGGGGGATAGAAGGGGCCGAGGTCTGGCCCCTCTCTGGATCCTCCAGACTGACCCCTCCATCACATCATGGCTCCCATCCTATAGCGGCCCTCAGGCTATCAGCACCGTGCTGCTGCTGCTGCTGCCACTACTACTGCCGCTGCTCACACGAACAAAGGAGGGAAAACTGTTTCTGAGACTATTCTAAAATAACTGACAGAGGGAGAGAAAGAGAGAGGGAGAGAAAAGAGAGAGAGAGAGAGAGAGAGTTAGAGAAAGAGAGAGAGAGAGAGAGAGAGAGAGAAAGAGAGAGAAAAGAGAGAGAGAGAAAGAGAAGAGAAAGAGAAAGAGAGTGAGAGAGAGAGAGAGAGAGAGAGAGAGAGAGAGAGAGGAGAAAGAGAGAGGGAGAGAAAGAGAAAAAGAGAGAGAGTTAGAGAGAGAAAGAGAGAGAGAGAGAGACAGAAAGAGAGAGAGTTAGAGAGAGAGAGAGAGAGAGAGAGAGAGAAAGAGAGAGAGTTAGAGAGAAAAAGAGAGAGAGAGAGAGAGAGAGAGAGAGAGAGAGAGAGAGAGACAGAGAGAGAAAGAGCAGCGAGAAAAGGGCATGGATGACATCCCAAAAAAGATGGCCTCTCTGTTGATGCTGAGGAGTGACTTCAGTGGGGGACCTTCTGTTCCTTTCCCAGAGAGGAGCTACTCTACGGGGAGGCTCTCTCTCATATCAATATCACTGCTACTGCTCTCACTCTCTCCCTTTCTCTCCCGCGCCAGGGGAACAGGTTAAAAGGCCCTCTGAGCACACAGGACTCCACTTTCATGAATCATGCAACTGAAGATGAAGAGAGTGAAAGAAAGAGAAAAATGCTTTGGAGGAGGGGAGAGGAGGAGGGGGGAGAAAGGGGGTGGGGGTCCCTGAGATCCAAAGACACAAGCCTGGGAGGGTCGATGGTCACTGCTCTTCTCTGCACAACACACCAACACCAACCCCAGCTATCTATAGACAGTCATAGACATTGTATTGATCTAACTGTCTGACAGGAAGTCACAATAAACTTTATTGAGCACTTTAGCTAGAGCCAGTACGATCCAGACAATATAACTTCCAACAGCAGCTCATTTTGGCTGTCGTATTCATCCTCTTGGAGAGGCTTTTTAAGGCCATAACAATATGATGACCTCATCAGGACCATCTCTGGGCCCTATAGTCAGAGCTATAGCTATATGCATCCTATAGGACATAATATCTTATCACGTCATGTGGTCAGACAAAAGTGGTTCCATGAAAATGCAACACCTATATCCCTGTGAATTACTATGGACCAGGTGCTCTGTACTGCTCTGAAGTTTCAGTATAGCTTTATGGGCCTGATTTTACAGTACCTGTACGCGGCGTAACACAGTCCTCCCTAATGCCCCTCGCTCCATTTCTACATCACTGAACAATTTCCACAGCTGTACGCCGGATTACTTCCTTCAAATGGGAGAGGAAATGTAATTCCACTTTCCGGCGGGAACATTTTTACGACCGTTTCTACACAGGTGTCGGTTGGAAAGAAGGAGAGAAAGCCGTAATGGAGTTATGCAAATTAACCAGCGCTACATAATCCCCTGGATATAGGTATTTCACCAGAGATGAGAGGTGAACAGCTGTGTACGACAGAGATCCATGCACCCTACCTGTACACAGATTTAGAAATACTCTATTTCATTTTGTTGTCTGAATCGAGTTTTCCCCCCGTCTTCTGTGTCAGTATCAGTCATTCTCTGTTTTCTGCCACGCATTTCAATCATTGATATTTTCCCAGCTGGTAAATTCGATTCTGTTATATAGCTTTGTGTGTAGGTGTACCGTATGTACAGAATGTATGCTATTTATTCTGTTATATAGCTTTGTGTGTAGGTGTACCGTATGTACAGAATGTATGCTATTTATTCTGTTATATAGCTTTGTGTGTAGGTGTACCGTATGTACAGAATGTATGCTATTTATTCTGCTATATAGCTTTGTATGTAGGTGTACTGTATGTACAGAATGTATGCTATTTATTCTGTTATATAGCTTTGTATGTAGGTGTACCGTATGCACAGCATGCATGCTATTTATTCTGTTATATAGCTTTGTATGTAGGTGTACCGTATGCACAGCATGCATGCTATTTATTCTGTTATATAGCTTTGTATGTAGGTGTACCGTATGCACAGCATGCATGCTATTTATTCTGTTGATGTGTAGTTTTCTATACTCTGTATTTGGACAGGCAAATAAACAAGGTCGCATGTTTAGCTGTAGTGTGGGTGGAGTGTGTGTTTATCAAGTTTGATCGTGTGGGAGTGTGTTTACCTGTTTATGTTGTGTGTATGGGGAGCTTTATGTGAGCAGTAGTGGCATGTCTGAGGGTGTATGGTGTTCACGTGTTTATGATGTTTATGCCTGTTTGACTGGGTTCAAGATTTATGTGTTATGTGCGCTATTGTGAGCATATCAAGTGTGTGTGAGTGTGTTACAGGGTTTCTACATTAGTGTGTGTGTGAGTGTGTTATGGTGTCTACATTCAGTTATCACATGCTCAAATGAGTGCATGTGTATGTGTAAGTTATGGTGTGTATCAAGTATGTGTGAATGTGTGTGTATGTGTGGGATGGTGTGTTATGTTGTGCATCTAGTATGTGTGAATGTGTGTGTATGTTATGGTGTGTTATAGTGTGTATCTACTATGTGTGTGTGTGTGTTATGGTGTGTATCTAGTATGTGTGTGTTATGGTGTGTATCTAGTATGTGTGTGTGTGTGTGTTGTGGTGTGTATCCAGTATGTGTGTGTGCGTGTGTTGTGGTGTGTATCCAGTATGTGTGTGTGCGTGTGTTGTGTATCCAGTATGTGTGTGTGCGTGTGTTGTGGTGTGTATCCAGTATGTGTGTGTTATGGTGTGTATCTAGTATGTGTGTGTGCGTGTGTTGTGGTGTGTATCTTGTATGTGTGTGTGCGTGTGTTGTGGTGTGTATCCAGTATGTGTGTGTTATGGTGTGTATCTAGTATGTCTGTGTGCGTGTGTTGTGGTGTGTAGTGTATCCAGTATGTGTGTGTTATGGTGTGTATCTAGTATGTGTGTGTTATGGTGTGTATCTAGTATGTGTGTGTGCGTGTGTTGTGGTGTGTATCTAGTATGTGTGAATGTGTGTGTGCTGTGGTGTGTATCCAGTATGTGTGAATGTGTGTGTGTTGTGGTGTGTATCCAGTACGTGTGAATGTGTGTGTGCTGTGGTGTGTATCCAGTATGTGTGAATGTGTGTGTGCTGTGGTGTGTATCCAGTATGTGTGAATGTGTGTGTGCTGTGGTGTGTATCCAGTATGTGTGAATGTGTGTGTGCTGTGGTGTGTATCCAGTATGTGTGAATGTGCGTGTGCTGTGGTAGCCTCCAGCCTGGATTCTCTCCTTTGTGGTGTGGGTGACCCCTACCTGGCTGAAAGGAAGGAAGGAAGGAAGGAAGAGAGAAAGAGTGAGAGAGAGAGAGAGAGAGAGAGAGAGAGAGAGAGAGAGAGAGAGAGAGAGAGAGTCAGGCAGGCGAGAGGGACGAAGCTTCTTTCTCTCCCTCGTTCCTTCCCTCCCTCCCTCTCGTCCCTCCATCCCCCCGGTGAGTCACAGGCCCAGCGTGAGCAGGCCTCTACCCACAACCCCTGCTGCTTGTTTAGAACAACAACAGAGGGAGACAGAGGGATCAGAGAGAAACAGGAAAGGAGGGAGGATAGAGGAGAATGGAGAGAGGAGGATAGAGGGAGGAAGGAGAGAGGAGGATGGAGGGAGGAGGAAGGAGAGAGGAGGATGGAGAGAGGAGGATGGAGGGAGGGGGATAGAGGGAGGGAGGAAGGAGAGAGGAGGATGGAGAGAGGAGGATGGAGGGAGGGAGGAGAGAGGAGGATGGAGAGAGGAGGATAGAGGGAGGAAGGAGAGAGGAGGATGGAGAGAGGAGGATGGAGGGAGGGAGGAGAGAGGAGGATGGAGAGAGGAGGGTGGAGGGAGGAGGATAGAGGGAGGAAGGAGAGAGGAGGATGGAGAGAGGAGGATGGAGGGAGGGAGGAGAGAGGAGGATGGAGAGAGGAGGATGGAGGGAGGAGGATAGAGGGAGGAAGGAGAGAGGAGGATGGAGAGAGGAGGAGAGAGGGAGGAAGGTAGGAATCAACAATAACGGGTAGTAGGGGAGAGATGTTGCCTGGTAATTTGGTAGTTTTCAGCATGTCCTTCCTGTATTGGTTGGAGGAGAGACTAGAGGTGGTTTTCTTACTCCCCATAGGATAGTTTTAACTCCACAGGTATCCTTATCAACAAAAACTATCTTTCTGTCTCTTTCTCCTTCCTCCTCTCTCCAAGGTATTGACACACAAATGCATGGCACACACACACACACACACACACACACACACACACACACACACACACACACACACACACACACACACACACACACACACACACACACACACACACCGAGGCACCTTTGACAGTCTGGAATCCTATTAAGACGTCTTTAAAGGGTGCCTAATGGAAATCCATCAATGGTTTAGATCATTTCAGGTGAAGCCAATTGATCAATGGTTACTGATTAAGATGTCTCAGCCCTGTATCCCAGCGGTCCCCACCACCACCACCTCTACGTGGCTCCCAATCAGACAGAGAGTTAGACAGAGTTAGCAAAGGACTCTGAAGACGTCACGACTCCCTGGCACCTTCAGTGATGGCAGCTCATACGGGGAAGTATTCGATTTAGCTCGCAAGTTGACAGAGAAATAGAGAGAGGGGGCAAGAGAAAGAGAAATAGAGAGAGGGGGCAAGTTGACAGAGAAATAGAGAGAGGGGCAAGAGAAAGAGAAATAGAGAGAGGGGGCAAGTTGACAGAGAATAGAATCTAGGACGAGGGGCATGTTGACAGTGAA
>NC_042995.1:7954594-7996309 GCF_901001165.1 Salmo trutta | reverse complement strand
ATAAGAGAGAGGAAGTGATAGGAAGGGTAAGATAAAAGATGAGGAGAAGTATAGAAGGGGTGATAAGGATAGAGGAAGTGATTAGAAGGGGTAAATAAGAGAGAGGAAGTGATGAAGAAGGGTAAATAAGAGAGAGGAAGTGATAGAAGGGGTTTAAATAAGAGAGAGGAAGTGATGAAAAGAAGGGTAAAATAAGAGAGAGGAAGTGATAGAAGGGGTAAATAAGAGAGAGGAAGTGATAGAAGGGTAAATAGAGAGAGAAGTTAGAAGGGGTAAATAAGAGAGAGGAAGTAATAGAAGGGGTAAATAAGAGAGTTTGATAGACCAGTTTGATAGACCATTTGACCTCTCCGTATGACCCATGACATCATTACGAGTCTAACTGTCCATAACACCAGCTTGACTTCACTTTACACGGCATGTTATTCAACTGGGCCTATGTGATGTCAACCTATGTAATTCAATTCTTCCAGGTATATTTATATAGCGGCAATAAAATTATATTTTCCTCCAAAATGCGAAAAACGCCAGCATAAAATTCATTCATTCTTTATAACTGCATAAATCCATAATATTCCATTGGATCTCCTTATCTGCTCTAGCTTGGTTCAGGGTCATTTCTTAAGCTACAGCTCTTACAGGGCCTCTGGTATATGAAGCCAACCACTGAAGTGTGGCGTCAAAGGGAAAAGTCAACTGGATAAGTGTGGACAGAGACAAAAAACTCCATAGCAGGTGAATGACAGTGAGGGTCTAATGAGTGATAGCACCTAGTGGCTTGGTTATCAAATTATTGACCTTTTCCATAAACATTTCTACCTGCCAGCTCCAGAGGAAGAGGCTTGGTGAGTTATGACAGTCAATGTGTTTCACAGGAGCCTCCTCAGGAATAATAAGCCTTTATGGAGTAAGTTATATCCCAGTGAAGATTCTCCCTGACAATCCCTCCACTTACACTGCCCAGCCAAGTGCCACTCCGACAGAGTAATGAACGGCTATTGTGCTTACTTCATAAACTTGTCAAGCCCCCTTTTTCATTTTATTTTCAGAGCAAACTGCATTTTGACGGTGGAGGAGCTGGTACCTGATGCCGTTGCCACTCCAGCCCGGGCCAGGTTAATAAATACATCAGACCCTAAAAAGTGCTGCGGTATTAAAATTGACTCCAATAAAATCTGGATGAAGCCGCTTTCAGTGCTTCAGGTGTGTCAAGTGTGATTTAATATCTTGGTGGCAGGCTAGACGTGCGGTGAGGTGGAGAAGATAACTGTGGAGAGCACAGACAGACAGAGTGACCCCTGGCCTCTGACTAGCAGCCAATCGGCTCAGACGGCTAAGCTAGCCGTATGCTATGGAAATGTTACTGGGGAGAGAGGAGCGGATTCAAATACATCAGATTACTGATCACAACATTCACATCAATCTGCTGCTCTAACTCTCTCTCTCTGTGTGTGTGTGTGTGTGTGTGTGTGTGTGTGTGTGTGTGTGTGTGTGTGTGTGTGTGTGTGTGTGTGTGTGTGCGCAGTGTGCATGGGGTCCCATACTTTGGTCACACAGCCACAGGTTAGGAAATGAGCTTTCCCTGGTAGGTTCCTGAGACTCACAGAGCATGAAGACTAGAGCTTCCTACCATGGCCTGAGCTGCCCACACTGGTTTAATCATTACAGAGGACGAGACACGGAGGGCTGTTCAGTGAGGTCTGCCTCCTGCTGTGAGTGTATACGCCTGGACTAGAGAGCAGCTTGGAGGAATGACTGGAATGCCCTCTAAATCTGCTGAGCCCCCTGAAAACAACTCTGCATTTGTGCGTCTTTAAGTCGTACTACAATATCTATGAATTATCATTTTGATATAACTGCGTTCATTGTTAAAGACTGAATACCTTGAAAATAAAGACAAACCTAAACTTTTGGGGGAAATAAAGGTTTTATATCTCTCAGTCACTTGTTACTTATTTACACACACACACACACACGCACATTCTCTCTCTCTGATGGACAGAGCTCAACAGGCAGTAATTGGGGCGTGAGTAACCTGACTTACAGGAAGTGAAGCGTAATTCCATTTCCTCCTCTGGTGATGGAGACCTTTAATGGTCCAGCCTAACCCCCTGGTTCAGTGCCTCAACGGCCCTGGCCAGCACCCCATCACTAACCAGGAACAGGCCTGGGTGAACACACACACACACACACACACACACACACACACACACACACACACACACACACACACACACACACACACACACACAATTCCTTCACAGATGATAACATAAATTAAGTTATTATGTGTTATTATGTTGTAGGATATCAGACTTTCTCTTTACCATTTGAGAAGGAAAAACTCCATGGTGTCAGTCCCTCAGCCTGGTCTGAAGAGCCCCGGGGCCCTCCTGGCCCGGGTACTGAGCCATGGTGTCAGTCCCTCAGCCTGGTCTGAAGAGCGCTGGGCTGGGCTGAAGCTGCATGGTGAGCTGAAGGCAGGATGAGGATGACAAAGCGATGTGTTAATTCCCTCTGTAACTTTCCTTATCGTGTCACGTTGGCCATTCATTAACAGCATGTTTTAATTAGCCATTAGTGAACATGTTCTCCATGTCAGAGATATGAGGAGGGGCTGGAGGGTAGGGGGGGGGGGTATTCCATCCGGACAGACTGAGTGGTGTTGGTAACTGTGTGTGTGTGTGTGTGTGATATCAGGGACGACGGCTCCATTCACACTCCGGCAGAACAATTACCAGGAAGGCGGCTGCGTGACGTTGGACCTCCTGATTAACCACTGCTTACTTCTCAGTCGTATCACTGTAGAGAGAGACAATGGGTGTACAGCCACCCCCCTCCCCACCCCCACTCACCCATCCCCATTCTGCTCCACCATCCAGTAACGTATCCTCTGATTGGTTGTGGCGGTGTTGGGGCTTCGTGCTGGTCAGGATCCGCTGAGGGAGATAGGGATTAAGGGTAATTAGCATGAACAATAACAACAAATAAACAAACAGACAGGGCTGGGAAACAGAACTGGTCACGGAGAAGGTCCTGCCTGCCTCTCCTAATTAACACTGTTTACCAGCTGACACGGTTCAGTCTCAGTAAACACACAGGGCCAGCTACTGTGCACTTAGCAGTCAGACACACATGCCCAAGCATACACACGCACACGCACACGCACACACACGCACGCAGGCATGCACACACACCCATACCTGCCATAACTGAATAAGAGCCAATAGCCAATGAATTAGAGCTCTGGATCTGCAAATATCCATATTTGTGAGGAAATTATTGTGAAAGTTTGATTGAATGACATTTACCTTGAAGTGTGTGACTGTCTAATACCGAGGGCCTACCCCTGAGAGCTGACGTCACTCAAAACTGGGCCAAATCAAAGTGATTAAGGGCCTGCAAATCAATAAACGCTTTACAGTATATTAGATTTGCTCAACCTCGTTGGATCACACTAAGTCAGCAGAAAAAAGAGAGTGAGATTTAAATGAACTGCGATCCAACCGAGCGCTGGCTAGACTGGGCTGTACAGATCTTTAAACGGCAGATTTCTGAGGCCTGATCTCTTGATTGAACGGTAAGGACAGATAGAGCTCAGAGCAGCTCGTCCAATCAGCTCCTGGTAAAAGTCCTCAGGTTTCTAATGATAAAGTAAGCTATGGGGAGATTTGTTCTCATACCATTTCAGGTAGGTTACAGGAATAACCAGAACAATTTTGTTCTGTGTTTTGAGATTTTGAGACATAATATTCCGGGAACAATCGTGCAACATTCTCAGAATACAAGTTGTTTCAGATCATCATAGCATACTACAACATTCAAGGAACATGATTCCATAGCGTTATCTCAGGGAGCTGGACTAGAAACCGCTGCCCTATGTTCTGGGAAGGTTTTGTTGTTATCAGAGATGGTGACACCCAACAGGTCATTACTGCTGGGTAGTGAGAATCCCCTACTCCTGTTCCCTTCAGTGGACAGAGACTGTCTGTCTGTCTGTCTGTATGTCTTTCTATCGGTCTGTCTGTCTGTCTGTCTGTCTGTCTGTCTGTCTGTCTGTCTGTCTGTCTTTCTTTCTGTCTGTCGGTCTTTCTTTCTGTCTGACTGTCAGTCAGAGAACTGATGTGAGAATGAACCTGCCATTCTAGACAGACATCCAGCCAGCCAGCCAGCCAGCCAGCCAGCCAGCCAGCCAGCCAGCCAGCCAGCCAGCCAGCCAGCCATTGTAGCTCTACAAAGTAAATGTTTCTGACACACAATAAGGATCTACAGCAAGAACATTCACTCTAACACACAATCCTCTGAAGACAGCAGCGTTTTATCTGTGTGTGTGTGTGTGTGTGTGTGCTCCTATCAGTAAATAAATAGCTTTCTGGGGACAGTTAGTTGGACTAGTCCAGTGAATACACATGCACGCACGCACGCACGCACGCACGCACGCACACACACACACACACACACACACACACACACACACACACACACACACACACACACACATTTCCATGGAGACAATGTGTCCCTTCCTCTTTTATGTTGGTCTGCCAGTAAATCTAAATTGGCGAGAGCGTTAAACCTCTAACCCTCGCTCAGTCCGCCCGCTCCCCAGTCCAGGCTTCTAAAGACCGAACCAGAGAGAATTAGAATCAATTCTGAAAAACGTAGAAAGGGAAAATAAAGCATTTGAACATGTTAGAACAGAACAGAGCCGAGGTCAAATAAAAGGCATGTGTTTTTCCTCCGTGCTAAGATAAAAACGCTCCCATTCTGCGTGTAAAGCGTTGTGAGGACCGCGGCTGGGCATCGTTGTTTTTGACAGTTCCATTGGCCAGAATAGAGTCTATTATAATGTGACTCTTTGATGTGATCTAATCTAAGAGGGTATAAAGGGAAACCCAATCTGTTTACAGCTTTGATTGGAATTACACAATCAATTACCACCTCCCGCTGAGCCCCAAATGAGCAGGGCCCAAAAGACAGGGGAATTGGTTAAATGTTATTGTTGGGAGGCCATTATCCAACAATCGGCCTGGTTAATGCAAGAAAATGACATTCATTAAAAGCCTCAACAGGAATCTCCCAGAGGGCTGTGCTGCAGCTGACCCCCATTCAGTAGAGGGCTTTGTCTCTGCCGTCCGCTGTGGGGAGGGAAGATCATGTCAAAGACACAGAATGCGGGGAGCACTCTTTTGTAGAGAGACACTGGCTGCCTCTCTCCCTATACAAGTGTGTGTGTATTGGTGTGTGTGTGTGTGTGTGTGTGTGTGTGTGTGTGTGTGTGTGTGTGTGTGTGTGTGTGTGTGTGTGTGTATTTGTGTAAGAGAGAGAGAGTGTGAGTGAGAGAGCAGGAGAGCGGGTTAATTACATCATTCCGTGTGTGGGAAGTGTGGGAAGAGAGGGAGTTAGAGAGAGAGTTAGAGAGATGGAGAGAGAGTTAGAGAGAGAGTTAGAGAGTTAGAGAGTTAGAGAGAGAGTTAGAGAGAGAGTTAGAGACTGAGATAGAGAGTTAGAGAGAGAGTTAGAGAGAGAGTTAGAGACTGAGATAGAGAGTTAGAGAGATAGAGAGTTAGAGAGAGCGTTAGAGAGAGCGTTAGAGAGAGCGTTAGAGAGTTAGAGAGAGTGTTAGAGAGAGCATTAGAGAGAGCGTTAGAGAGTTAGAGAGAGCGTTAGAGAGAACGTTAGAGAGAGCGTTAGAGAGTTAGAGAGAGCGTTAGAGAGAACTTTAGAGAGAGCGTTAGAGAGTTAGAGAGTGAGAGTTAGAGAGTTAGAGAGAGAGTTAGAGAGAGAGTTAGAGAGAGAGTTAGAGTTAGAGAGAGAGAGAGAGTTAGAGAAAGAGAGAGAGAGAGAGAGAGAGAGAGTTAGAGAGAGTTAGAGAGAGAGAGTTAGAGAGAGAGCGTTAGAGAGAGAGATAGAGAGTGAGATAGAGAGTTAGAGAGAGAGTTAGAGAGAGAGTTAGAGAGAGCGTTAGAGAGAGCGTTAGAGAGTTAGAGAGAGCGTTAGAGAGAGCGTTAGAGAGAGTTAGAGAGAGAGAGAGTTAGAGAGAGAGCGTTAGAGAGAGAGAGATAGAGAGTGAGATAGAGAGTTAGAGAGAGAGTTAGAGAGAGCGTTAGAGAGAGCGTTAGAGAGTTAGAGAGAGAGAGTTAGAGAGAGAGTTAGAGAGAGAGTTAGAGAGAGAGATAGAGAGAGTTAGAGAGAGAGTTAGAGTTAGAGAGAGAGAGAGAGAGAGAGAGAGAGAGAGAGAGAGAGAGAGAGAGAGAGAGAGCGAGAGTTAGAGAGAGTTAGAGAGAGAGAGAGAGTTAGAGAGAGAGCGTTAGAGAGAGAGATAGAGTGAGAGTTAGAGAGTGACACTGGGTGCGTGTGAAAGAGAGAGCCCCGTAGAAATAGACACATCAATCATTATGTGCTATTGAGGCACATAACCCCAGGCCTGAGCTATTGGCTGCAGACTAGCTTCAATACAGTCACCAACACACTGACTGTAACGTGGTGCGTACTGGCGGCAGAGAAGTCAGGCGCAGGAGAGCGAAAACTGATTTACAACGGTGTCGTTTAATAAACATAAAAAAACACCGTAAACAGAACAATCAATGAATGGGTCAAACAAAACCCGGTATCCATCAGCATAACGTGCACAAGCACTACAAGAAACAATTCCGGACAAGGACATGGGGGGAAACACAGGGTTAAATACACAACATGTAATTGATGGAATTGGAACCAGGTGTGAGGAAGACAAGCCAAAACCAATGCAAAATGAAAGGTGGATCAGTGATGGCTAGAAGACCGGTGACGTCAACCGCTGAACGCCGCCCGAACAACGAGAGGGACCAACTTCGGCGGAAGTCGTGACACTGACTTACCTATATCACATCATGGAAAACACGAACACATCCTATATCACAACCTGGAAAACACTGACACATCCTGTATCACATCATGGAAAACACGAACACATCCTATATCACAACCTGGAAAATACTGACAAATCCTATATCACAACCTGGAAAACACGAACACATCCTATATCACAACCTGGAAAATACTGACAAATCCTATATCACAACCTGGAAAACACGAACATATTCTATATCACAACCTGGAAAATACTGACAAATCCTATATCACAACCTGGAAAACACGAACACATCCTATATCACAACCTGGAAAACACTGACACATCCTATATCACAACCTGGAAAATACTGACAAGTCCTATATCACAACCTGGAAAATACTGACAAGTCCTATATCACAACCTGGAAAACACTGACACATCCTATATCACAACCTGGAAAACACTGACACATCCTGTATCACAACCTGGAAAACACGAACACATCCTATATCACAACCTGGAAAACACTGACACATCCTGTATCACAACCTGGAAAACACTGACACATCCTATATCACAACCTGGAAAACACTGACACATCCTGTATCACAACCTGGAAAACACTGACACATCCTATATCACAACCTGGAAAACACTGACACATCCTGTATCACAACCTGGAAAACACGAACACATCCTATATCACAACCTGGAAAACACTGACACATCCTGTATCACAACCTGGAAAACACGAACACATCCTATATCACAACCTGGAAAACACTGACACATCCTGTATCACAACCTGGAAAACACTGACACATCCTATATCACAACCTGGAAAACACTGACACATCCTGTATCACAACCTGGAAAACACAAACACATCCTGTATCACAACCTGGAAAACACTGACACATCCTGTATCACAACCTGGAAAACACAAACACATCCTATATCACAACCTGGAAAACAAACAAATCAAGTCAGGCCTTGGACCAGAAACTTCTACAACTTACACAGAAGCTGTCATCAAGTATAATAAGTAAGCCATCAAGTATCTTACAGTAGGTAACCCATCAAAACTCTCGCAAGTGTTATAGAACATCTTAATTAGAGCCAGTTTGCTAAATCAGGAAAATAATCCTGCAGCAACAGGAAATGTGAATTATTATGTGGATTATAATTAATGGATATGTTTGTAGGGGTTGATACAAGGGAAAATCAAGTCTGAAATGTCAAAGTGGAAATACCTCAAAGTTCTCCTGCAGTAGGGTGATCGAATTAAGATCCTACATCTGTAGGATGCTCAAAGTGGTTGTTGTTCTGTATTTATGGAGTTTACATTGAAGCTCAACGTCCTCCTCTAGATAATCCTGGAATGTAAACTTCCTCCAACGCCAAGGCTCTCTCTTTGTTCTATTCACAGAGCCACAGAGAGGGCAGAGGGTCACCAGGAGCACATCCTAACCCAGGTATTTCTGTTCTCGCTCCAGGATAGAAACCACGTCTCGAACAGCAGCGAGTATAAATAGCCTTCAGAACATGGAAGATGCGGCAGAAGATCTCTCATGTCAGAATGTGTCAATGTGGTCATCTCGGGAGGAACTGTAAGATCATCCATAGAGAAATATACTCTTAGTAAAAAAGGGTTCCAGGTAGAACACTTTTGGGTTCCATGTAGAACACTATGTGTGGAAAGGGTCTTAAATGGAACTCAAAAGGGTTCTCCTATAGGGACAGCTGAATAACTATTTTAGGTTCTAGATAGCACCTTTTTCTCTAAGATTGTAGACAGCTCTGTTGACTATCATATCGTTTAATTGCCTTCTAATGTTGTCTTCTATGGTGAAGTTCAGATTCTACTGTTGTCTTCTATGGTGAAGTTCAGATTCTACTGTTGTCTTCTATGGTGAAGTTCAGATTCTACTGTTGTCTTCTATGGTGAAGTTCAGATTCTACTGTTGTCTTCTATGGTGAAGTTCAGATTCTACTGTTGTCTTCTATGGTGAAGTTCAGATTCTACTGTTGTCTTCTATGGTGAAGTTCAGATTCTACTGTTGTCTTCTATGGTGAAGTTCAGATTCTACTGTTGTCTTCTATGGTGAAGTTCAGATTCTACTGTTGTCTTCTATGGTGAAGTTCAGATTCTACTGTTGTCTTCTATGGTGAAGTTCAGATTCTACTGTTGTCTTCTATGGTGAAGTTCAGATTCAACCATGAAAGGAGATAGTTTGTGTGTATGCATTGATATGTAGGCTACGTGTGCCTTTTAAAAATGTATGTAGTTCTGTCCTTGAGCTGTTCTTGTCTAATGATGTTCTATATTATGTCATGTTTCATGTTTTGTGTGGACCCCAGGAAGAGTAGCTGCTGCTTTCGCAACAGCTAATGGGGATCCTAATAAATTACACACAAAAAAGGGGGTCAGGATATTCAATAATATCCTTTATGCAAAACAAACCCATTTTTTGAGCTTTTAACATTAGCACAATTAGCATGAATTAAAAATTCTGGAAAGAACAGTTACTTGCCTGATGCATAGAAGCTACCTTTTCCTCTCTGAACGGCCTGTTATAGAGCAACCAATAGTAGCGAAGCCTGGGATGCTGTAAAAGAGAGGTAGCCACAAGCGCTTCCCATTTCAACGGATATTATCGGTGTGTGTGCTGCGTGTATGTGCGTGTGTGCGTATGCGTGTGTGTGCGTTACAGTGCGCATGTGTGTGTGCCTGCACATAAATCTTCTCTTTGTGCTGCTTCCCACGTGTGTGAAGCAGGCAGGCAGTGAGCTAAGCCCCTGATTGAGAAACAAGCCACAGTAGCAGCATTCCTCACAGTTCACCAAGGCATCTGTCTCTAACAGCATGAGGGCTTCACTAGGGAGAGAGAGGAACAGAGAGAGAGGAGAGAGAGAGGGGGAGTGAGACAGAGAGAACGATAGGGGGAAGACAGCTCTCTTTCACTTTCTCTCTCTCTTCCTCTCTCTCTCTCTCACTCCCCCTCTCTCTCGCTTCTCATTATTTGAGACAGTGTCAGCGATAGAAACACTGTTTTCCCCCCTCTCTTTTTCCCTCTCATTTCTCTGGTCTCAGTGTGCGTTTTGTCTTCCATCATCTGCTCAGAGCCGTGAGTCAGCTCCGGGTCATATCACAACACTCCGCGCTACGCTACCAGCTTAGCACCCGCTGACTCCTTCACACACAAGCACACTCTTTCTCCCCTGAAACACACAGAGACACAATGAGACAGAGACAGACACATGCAGTGCTGGGAATGGGCGAGCAGGAAACAATAGTGTCATATCCACTGTTGACAGGATTCAAGTGGTAGCTGTTGCTAGTTTGTAGGTGGGTGATACCTGACGGCAGTGACCTTGTTGAACAGGAAGGCCTGGGTGTAAAGCAGGGAGAAGAACGTGTGTGTGTGGTTGTAAGAGAGAGAGAGAGAGAGAGAGAGAGAGAGAGAGAGAGAGAGAGAGAGAGTGAGAGCTACAGCCATGGTAACAATACAGTACAGTACATTTTTATCAGACACATTTAAATTGGCGATCGGCTTGTCTTTGAATTCACACCTCCTTCCCAGCAGTGGGTCCATCCACCTCTAGAAATGAGTCCTCCCTCCGTTTACACATGCGATCTCTGCGATCTTCACTTCACAAACCCAATGAAATGTGACCTGAGTCGGGTCTGATTGGCCACGGTCAGAGCTGAAAGCGTTGCTCCTGTGTGTGTGTCTGGTGACGGTGGCGGAGTGAGAATATGCATGTCCTTGGAGCTGTGGCAGGGATAGTCTATTTTTAGCCTACATCATCCTAGACTGGCTGTGAGATTGGGGGAGGGGTTGGTAGTTAGGGGGAGGTGTCATCCCAAGGATCTCAGAGCCATTCATCTGAAGGGGACCTACGGTGGCGTCACCAAGACGACCTCATCCAGCAGGCTATATCTCCACCTGGAGATTCTTCACGGCCTAGCGCAGATTCATGTTCCTGTTGTATGGTAACATGACCGCCTCTGCACCGCTGAAATTAATGTTCTGTACTAATCACCTACTTAAGCGAAGGTGGGGAAATTCCCTTTCCTAACGGGCTATGGCCAAGCTGATTGTGGCAACTGTCAGAGTGTACTGTGTTAAAATATGAACAGCGTATTCATCAACACCAGAGGTTCACAGATGCAACCTGTTCTTCAATCAACACCAGCAAGGTGGTTACCACGGCAACGCAGACACACGGCAACTCTCCTGGATTCGTGTGTGAAACAACAAAAAGAACCTCAACTGCGATTTGATCCGAGATCTGATCCGAGATTTGATCCGAGATGCCGTGTTCTCTTCTACCCTGAGAAAACACTCCCCGTACTACAGGCTCCACACCCACCTTCCGCAGACTATACCGTAGGCCTTACAGGAAGTTACCAGGCTGCGTGGATCGTATCGAAGAAGGAGAGAACAACAAGCGACTCCAACACAAGCGAGTCATCTTGGGCAGCCATCATTATCTGTTAAAGAGCTCTGTCCCCACGGATCATCATTACGAGCCACATTAGAACTACTTTGATTAAACTCCCCTAATCCTTAACAGACAGCTGCAGCCCATTCACAGCTGCCTGCATGGCTAATCTCCCCGGCACTAAATACAGCCCAGACAATGGGCAACAAATGACAACTTATACAGAGGGATGGAGAAATATAAAGGAGAGGAGAAACAAAGGGAGAAGAAGAGAGGAGGCGGAGGGAAGCGCTGTTTTGCATCAAAGCCCGAGGTAAACAGTGGTGAAGGGATGGTTAGACTGGAGATGCCAGGAGATGTTCTCTCTGTAAACATCATGAGATGAAAATGAGAGGAGAGAGGGGGAGAGAGAGGGAGAGGTAGAGATAACGGGAGAGGGAGAGGGGAGGGAGAGGGGGAGAGAAAGATAGACAATGAAAGGAGAGAGGAAGAGGGAGGAAGATGAGTTAAAGCACATCGAGGGAACACTCGCTCTCTTTCTCTCTCTCTCTTTCACTGCACAAGACAGAGACAAGACAGAAGGAAAGATGGGAGCGAGGAAGGGCAATCGAGATGAGAGGAGGAAGAAAGAGAGAGAGAGAGGGAGGGAGAGAAAAACGGAACTACTCCTCCAACTGTACAAATCACCACAGCGAGGTTATTAGGGGAGTGACAAGGTAGTTACAACACAAAGAAAATCCCTCTGCCGTCACCACTGAGGAAAGATGGGCAGTAGGACGGGGAAGTTCACAAATACCACTCAGGGTGGAGGGGTGACATGTGTGCGTGGATGAGAGTAAGAGAGAGAGGAAGACTGGAGAGAGAGAGAGAGAGGAAGACTGGAGAGAGAGTGCATTAGAGAGCGAGAGATAGAAACAGAGAGAGAGAGACATAGACAGAGAGAGAGAGAGGAAGACTGGAGAGAGAGTGCATTAGAGAGCGAGAGATAGAAACAGAGAGAGAGAGACATAGACAGAGAGAGAGAGGAAGACTGGAGAGAGAGTGCATTAGAGAGCGAGAGATAGAAACAGAGAGAGAGAGACATAGACAGAGAGAGAGAGAGGAAGACTGGAGAGAGAGTGCATTAGAGAGCGAGAGATAGAAACAGAGAGAGAGAGACATAGACAGAGAGAGAGAGAGGAAGGAAGGAAGAGGAAGTGAGAGATAGAGAGAGAGGTGGAAGGGAGTGTGATTGCTAAACAGGAAGGATGCTGGGTAATTAGTCAGGAACACAGTGGTGGTGGAGATGGAGGTGTAATAATGATGAAGGCTTGTTTGTGTTCGTTCTAACTCTGCACATCACTAATGATACTATGTTATCTAATGGGACACAATCACTTCTTAGATCCTATTACAATTCACCATACGGTAGTTACTCTGGTCTTACACCATTGGGTGTAGAAGGGCCCGAACTAGGAGACAGCGGGTACAAAACAGTCTTTAGCTAACATGGTGTCAACAGTTTTACATCATAGTTTTCATTTATTTGATTGTTTTGATTAACAAAATGAATATTCTGTACTGTTATAAACTGAACCCCTACCTAATACTGAGTAGCAACCCCTTTTGCCCTCAGAACAGCCTCAATTCGTCAGGCCATGGCCTCCACAAGGTGTCAAAAGCGTTCCACAGGGATGCTGGCCCATATTGACTCCAACGTTTCCCAAATTTGTGTGAAGTTGGTTGGACGTCCTTTGGGTGGTGGACCATTCTTGAAACACACGGTAAATTGTTGAGCATGAAAAACCCAGCAGCGTTTCAGTTCTTGACACACTCAAACCGGTGCTCCTGGCACCTAATACCATACCCTGGTTATAGGCACTTCAATATTCTGTCTTGCCCATTCACCCTCTTAATGGCACACATACACAATCCATGTCTCAAGGCTTAAAAATCCTTCTTTAACCTGTTTCCTCCCCTTCATCTACACTGATTGAAGTGGATTTAACAGTAGACATCCTTATAAGGGATTGTAGCTTTCACCTGGACAATCTGTCATGGAAAGAGCAGGTATTCCTACTGTTTTGTTACACTCAGAGTGTTTCTCAATATGTATAAAACCGTACTCCACAGTCTCATGCTCTGAGTGAATTCTTCATAGAATGTGTAAAACATTACATTTGAAAAACACACCCCCTACTGTATTACCTCAAGTTGCACCTCCCCGTTCACTGAACCTTCTACTAGCCAGGCCAATGGCAATAGAGACGAAACAAGATACACACAAAGCAAACATTTTACTTCATAACTATCAGCTAGCTGTACGTGAATCGTAATAAGATAGCTAACCAGATAGTTTAAAAGGCAAAAATGACCTAAAACTAATGTTATGCAAGGTAGATGTCAATTCTTCATGGGTAGCTAGCTACCAATTCTTTGTGGCTAGTTAGCTAGCTAACAGTAGTAGGCTAGCCAGTTCGCGCTATTGGCTTGCAATCTACACACACTACAGTGGGTAATGTAGGCAGGTAAACATGCCAAAGTTAAGACAAAATGTATTTATTAACGTCTTCAAGATAAAATATTGTAGTCAGGCAACATACGAGATGTGAATGGGCAACATTTCATTCCAAAGTCTGAGTTTATTTTCTCTTGCTTCAGCTCATTGATTTCAATAAATTGCGTTGTTTTTTCAGTAGTTGTGTCATATTTCCTTGTATCGATGCGGTTCGAAATGTGTACTAGCGCAGTACGCTTCCGAGAAGTTCCCTCCGTTTTCCGTTTTGCATACTTTGATTTGGACTCATGCTCCTGACAGGCCTGATAGGTGCAGTACTACAAGACACGTGTAACGCTGCTACATGTCGCTACATATCTGGAAAATACAGAGCCTGTTTCCACTGCCGTGTAGGGATGCCATGATGAATCATGAACATGCTAACGCGAAACATGCTTCTGGCTAATGAGGCCAAACGAACTGGAGAATATTCACTCTCTGTTGAGGTCTCGTCTGCTGCTACAGCGTCATCTCTGATGCTTCGAACCTCTTCTTTCCCTCTCTTTATATCTCTCTTCTCTCTCTCTTTCTCCCCCCATTCACTCACTTTTACTTTCTTGGTTTCTCATCTGCATTCTCTCTCTCTCTCTCTCTCTCTCTCTCTCTAATTTGCTTTATTGGCATGACGTAACAATGTACATAATTCATAATCCATATTGTCAAGGGACAACAGTAACAACAATAGCCAAGGGTCAAAATAACCATATGTTGAACAATAACAATAGGAATAGAGGACATGTGCAGGTTGGTCACTTATCATATGGCAGGCAGCAATGTAGTTCCCTGCCAGCCGGGTCCTCCCCCAACAGGACGGTAGCCTATCCTCATCAGAGAGGTCTTTGAAACCTTGAATAAGGGTTTTAAATCTGGGGAAATGACATTCTCTAATTGTTTTATATTTTTCTCTCTCTCTCTCTCTCTCTCTCTCTCTTTTAAAATCCTATATCTAAATGGACCACACAAATCCCAAACCCACTGATTTACACCAGATTCACTAGCAGTGGTTATAGCGTTGGCTGGAGGATTATGTTGGCTGGTGTTGGATGGAGAACAACACTGGGTTAAAATGGCTCAGATCAGAGCTGTTGCTTCTGCAGGTCAGAGAGCAGCTGATGAGAAAGCTCATCTCTACATGGACACACTGTTTGTGTGTGTGGGCAGTGCCGGGGTCAGCCTGACAGGCATAGTGACTCACCCGCACCACACACACACACACACACACACACCACACACACACACACACACACACACACACACACACACACACACACACACACACACACACACACACACACACACACACACACACAAATGTGCGGGCGCGCATACACACATTCAGTAAGAAGCATGCATGCACCGACGTTCACACGTGTGCACACACACACACAAACGTGTGGGCGCAGACACATGCACTGTACACAAAAGCACGCACAAACACACATGCACACACACTCACACCATTGTCTTTACAAGCAGCGATATTGAAAGATGAAACTGAAACACTGACAAGCTTTATCTGCGTATCTCCACATCACATTGCGAGAGTGTATCGTTTAACCTTGAGGAGTACAGTTGGGCCAACATCCTCTCTGCACTTGGATAAAGTCACATCAGCCTATGTCTGTCTACTCATGAGAATTCGCATTCCCCGGCCCAGCAGTCGGCCGAGGGGGGCTGTTTCTCCACACGGGGGTCAGCAGGGAAGTAAAAGCAACATGCTAATCCAGACGCACCCCGCTCAATCCCGCCCCATTCCTCTCTTTCTCCCTGGTCCCTGCAATCACCAAAATGATCACCATCACGGCCGACCAGTAGGACTCGGGCCGCTTGTCGCTCGTCGCTTCTTTCAAACAGTATCAGTCGAGGCTGATTTGCATAATAACAGCTCATCATTCAAAGGCCTTTTGTTTGCGCCGGGAACAGAAAACTGTCAAGATGTCACCCTCCTCTCCTCTTCAGAGCCCGGGGTCTGGGCATGCAGGGATGTAAACAAGAACCAGGGGGGGTGGGAGGCTAATTGTGGACTGTGACACTTTGTGGCCGTGGTTCGAGAGAGAGAGAGAAATGGAGGGAGAGATAAACAGAGAAAGAGTGAGAGAGAGAGAGGTGAGAGACGCAGCAAACTCCAATCTTCCACGTGCGTCATCCCACAGTCAAGAGCCCACTTTCTCCCCAGTTTTCAGACCCCAGAATCAGTGGAGATGGACATGCTGATCTGAGTACTGGGCAAAGTGGATAGAATGAGTTTGACATGGGGAAATGGTGATTCTCTTACTCAAAATAATCATCATTGTTTTCTCTGTGGCCTCCATGTTGCTTTAAAACGTTTAACTCTCAAATAATTCTGCTTTAACTTGAACTTTGTAATCTTTGGAGCGACTGTGTGAAACTTCAAACTAATGTCCTTGATAAGAGGGTTGCAACCCTTTGAGACTGCTCGCAGGTAGCACTATGGGGCAGATGTGTGTGTGTGTCTGAAACCAACCCCAAGCTCTCTACCTTTTAGTGATTCCCCCTCTCCTCTCCTCTCCTCTCCTCCTCAGGAGGGTGGTTGGCTTCCACCTCCTGTCTAAAGACCTGTGTGTGTCTGGAGGTCTCCAGATCACGTTGCTCTCACATGGTCTGACATCAAAGGGCCGCGACGTTGCCTCTTTGTTTACCCTCCTTAGCAGGCGCTCATTACGAAAACATCCAAACTAAGCCGTGTGGCGAGGCAGGGTGAATTAATGATCTCCCCGTGTCATGGGTGCCCCCTGCGAACTCTGCCAGGCCATCCGGCGTCACGTGAGTAGGCACACACCTCTTCCCCACACCACACACACCCCAGCGCATGCAGGGCTCATGGCCGCTAACGACCGCTCAATTATGGGAAATTAAGAAACCGCTGTGAGGTCAAAGCTGAACTCATTAGTGATTGGAGGGAAGGAAGAGGAGTGTCACACCGGATTAATCCCTGAAGAACAGGATCGGCATCCAAGCAGGTCAACATCCTACCGAGCCTTTCGTTTTCATGGTAATGATGGTAATGATGGATAGGCTATGGGTCCTACAGATGCTGTGGGATAGTAGTAGGATTACGTGGCCAGTGCTGTAGGACTCTGTCTTCAGATCCTACTTGACTTTGATTGGATCTGATTGCGTTTAGCAAGAGTACATTAATAATGTCTACTTCGCTAAAACTTTACAGTAGAATCATATGGAATAGTGTATTGAAGACCATCTTCAGTTGACTCCACTGTGTACTGTAGGTCCAACTGACAATAACCATCTCAGAGAAGCAAGTTCAGTAAAAGTAAAGATACCTTAATAGAATGATTATTATTTTAATGTAACCTTTATTTAACTAGGCAAGCCAGTTAAGAACAAATTCCATTTTCAATGACGGCCTAGGAACAGTGGGTTAACTGCCTTGTTCAGGGGCAGAACAACAGATTTTTACCTTGTCAGCTCAGGGATTCAATCCAGAAACCTTTTGGTTACTGGCCCAGCGCTCTAACCACTAGGCTACCACTAGGCTACCTGCTGGTTACTGGCCCAACGCTCTAACCACTAGGCTACGACTAGGCTACCTGCTGGTTACTGGCCCAGCGCTCTAACCACTAGGCTACCTGCTGGTTACTGGCCCAGCACTCTAACCACTAGGCTACCACTAGGCTACCACTAGGCTACCACTAGGCTACCTGCTGGTTACTGGCCCAGCGCTCTAACCACTAGGCAACCTGCTGGTTACTGGCCCAGCGCTCTAACCACTAGGCTACCACTAGGCTACCTGCTGGTTACTAGTCCAACGCTCTAACCACTAGGCTACCTGCTGGTTACTGGCCCAGCGCTCTAACCACTAGGCTACCACGAGGCTACCTGCTGGTTACTGGCCCAGCGCTCTAACCACTAGGCTACCACTAGGCTACCTGCTGGTTACTGGCCCAGCGCTCTAACCACTAGGCTACCACTAGGCTACCTGCTGGTTACTGGCCCAGCGCTCTAACCACTAGGCTACCTGCTGGTTACTGGCCCAGCGCTCTAACCACTAGGCTACCACTAGGCTACCTGCTGGTTACTGGTCCAACGATCTAACCACTAGGCTACCTGCTGGTTAATGGCCCAGCGCTCTAACCACTAGGCTACCACTAGGCTACCTGCTGGTTACTGGCCCAGCGCTCTAACCACTAGGCTACCACTAGGCTACCTGCTGGTTACTGGCCCAGCGCTCTAACCACTAGGCTACCACTAGGCTACCTGCTGGTTACTGGCCCAGCGCTCTAACCACTAGGCTACCACTAGGCTACCTGCTGGTTACTGGCCCAGCGCTCTAACCACTAGGCTACCACTAGGCTACCTGCTGGTTACTAGTCCAACGCTCTAACCACTAGGCTACCACTAGGCTACCTGCTGGTTACTAGTCCAGCGCTCTAACCACTAGGCTACCACTAGGCTACCTGCTGGTTACTGGCCCAGCGCTCTAACCACTAGGCTACCTGCTGGTTACTGGCCCAGCGCTCTAACCACTAGGCTACCACTAGGCTACCTGCTGGTTACTGGCCCAGCGCTCTAACCACTAGGCTACCACTAGGCTACCTGCTGGTTACTGGCCCAGCGCTCTAACCACTAGGCTACCTGCTGGTTACTGGCCCAGCGCTCTAACCACTAGGCTACCTGCTGGTTACTGGCCCAGCGCTCTAACCACTAGGCTACCACTAGGCTACCTGCTAGTTACTGGCCCAGCGCTCTAACCACTAGGCTACCTGCTGGTTACTGGCCCAGCGCTCTAACCACTAGGCTACCTGCTGGTTACTGGCCCAGCGCTCTAACCACTAGGCTACCTGCTGGTTACTGGCCAGGCGCTCTAACCACTAGGCTACCTGCTGGTTACTGGCCCAGCGCTCTAACCACTAGGCAACCTGCTGGTTACTGGCCCAGCGCTCTAACCACTAGGCTACCACTAGGCTACCTGCTGGTTACTAGTCCAACGCTCTAACCACTAGGCTACCTGCTGGTTACTGGCCCAGCGCTCTAACCACTAGGCTACCACGAGGCTACCTGCTGGTTACTGGCCCAGCGCTCTAACCACTAGGCTACCACTAGGCTACCTGCTGGTTACTGGCCCAGCGCTCTAACCACTAGGCTACCACTAGGCTACCTGCTGGTTACTGGCCCAGCGCTCTAACCACTAGGCTACCACTAGGCTACCTGCTGGTTACTGGCCCAGCGCTCTAACCACTAGGCTACCACTAGGCTACCTGCTGGTTACTAGTCCAACGCTCTAACCACTAGGCTACCACTAGGCTACCTGCTAGTTACTAGTCCAGCGCTCTAACCACTAGGCTACCACTAGGCTACCTGCTGGTTACTGGCCCAGCGCTCTAACCACTAGGCTACCTGCTGGTTACTGGCCCGCGCTCTAACCACTAGGCTACCACTAGGCTACCTGCTGGTTACTGGCCCAGCGCTCTAACCACTAGGCTACCACTAGGCTACCTGCTGGTTACTGGCCCAGCGCTCTAACCACTAGGCTACCTGCTGGTTACTGGCCCAGCGCTCTAACCACTAGGCTACCTGCTGGTTACTGGCCCAGCGCTCTAACCACTAGGCTACCACTAGGCTACCTGCTAGTTACTGGCCCAGCGCTCTAACCACTAGGCTACCTGCTGGTTACTGGCCCAGCACTCTAACCACTAGGCTACCTGCTGGTTACTGGCCCAGCGCTCTAACCACTAGGCTACCTGCTGGTTACTGGCCAGGCGCTCTAACCACTAGGCTACCTGCTGGTTACTGGCCCAGCGCTCTAACCACTAGGCTACCTGCTGGTTACTGGCCCCAGCCGCTCTAACCACTAGGCTACCACTAGGCTACCTGCTGGTTACTGGCCCAACGCTCTAACCACTAGGCTACCACTAGGCTACCTGCTGGTTACTGGCCCAACGCTCTAACCACTAGGCTACCACTAGGCTACCTGCTGGTTACTAGTCCAGCGCTCTAACCACTAGGCTACCACTAGGCTACCTGCTGGTTACTGGCCCAGCGCTCTAACCACTAGGCTACCTGCTGGTTACTGGCCCAGCGCTCTAACCACTAGGCTACCTGCTGGTTACTGGCCCAGCGCTCTAACCACTAGGCTACCAGCTGGTTACTGGCCCCAGCGCTCTAACCACTAGGCTACCACTAGGCTACCTGCTGGTTACTGGCCCAGCGCTCTAACCACTATGCTACCACTAGGCTACCTGCTGGTTACTGGCCCTGCGCTCTAACCACTAGGCTACCACTAGGCTACCTGCTGGTTACTGGCCCAACGCTCTAACCACTAGGCTACCACTAGGCTACCTGCTGGTTACTGGCCCAGCGCTCTAACCACTAGGCTACCTGCTGGTTACTGGCACAGACCTCTAACCACTAGGCTACCTGCTGGTTACTGGCCCAGCGCTCTAACCACTAGGCTACCACTAGGCTACCTGCTGGTTACTGGCCCAGCGCTCTAACCACTAGGCTACCTGCTGGTTACTGGCCCAGCGCTCTAACCACTAGGCTACCTGCTGGTTACTGGCCCAGCGCTCTAACCACAAGGCTACCTGCTGGTTACTGGCCCAGCGCTCTAACCACTAGGCTACCTGCTGGTTACTGGCCCAGCGCTCTAACCACTAGGCTACCTGCTGGTTACTGGCCCAGCGCTCTAACCACTAGGCTACCTGCTGGTTACTGGCCCAGCGCTCTAAACACTAGGCTACCACTAGGCTACCTGCTGGTTACTGGCCCAGCGCTCTAACCACTAGGCTACCTGCTGGTTACTGGCCCAGCGCTCTAACCACTAGGCTACCTGCTGGTTACTGGCCCAGCGCTCTAACCACCAGGCTATCACTAGGCTACCTGCTGGTTACTGGCCCAGCGCTCTAACCACTAGGCTACCACTAGGCTACCTGCTGGTTACTGGCCCAACGCTCTAACCACTAGGCTACCACTAGGCTACCTGCTGGTTACTGGCCCAACGCTCTAACCACTAGGCTACCACTAGGCTACCTGCTGGTTACTGGCCCAGCGCTCTAACCACTAGGCTACCACTAGGCTACCTGCTGGTTACTGGCCCAGCGCTCTAACCAGTAGGCTACCTGCTGGTTACTGGCCCAGCGCTCTAACCACTAGGCTACCTGCCACCCCATGAAAAATGACTCAAGTAAATGTGAAAGTCACCCAGTAAAATACTACTTGAGTAAAAGTCGAAAATTATTGGGTTTTAAAGATACTTAAGTATGAAAAGTAAATCTTATTGCTCAAATATACTCAAGAATCAGTAGTAAAAGTTAAATTCATTTCAAAATCCTTATATTAATAAAACCAGGGTCACACTCCAACACCCAGACATCATTTACAAACAAAGCATTTGTGTTCAGTCCTCCGGATCAGAGGCAGTAGGGATGACCAGGGATGTTCTCTGTTTAGTGAGTCCAGATCAGGCAGTAGGGATGACCAGGGATGTTCTCTGTTTAGTGAGTCCAGATCAGGCAGTAGGGATGACCAGGGATGTTCTCTGTTTAGTGAGTTCAGATCAGGCAGTAGGGATGACCAGGGATGTTCTCTGTTTAGTGAGTCCAGATCAGGCATAAGGGATGACCAGGGATGTTCTCTGTTTAGTGAGTCCAGATCAGGCAGTAGGGATGACCAGGGATGTTCTCTGTTTAGTGAGTCCAGATCAGGCAGTAGGGATGACCAGGGATGTTCTCTGTTTAGTGAGTTCAGATCAGGCAGTAGGGATGACCAGGGATGTTCTCTGTTTAGTGAGTTCAGATCAGGCATAAGGGATGACCAGGGATGTTCTCTGTTTAGTGAGTCCAGATCAGGCAGTAGGGATGACCAGGGATGTTCTCTGTTTAGTGAGTCCAGATCAGGCAGTAGGGATGACCAGGGATGTTCTCTGTTTAGTGAGTTCAGATCAGGCAGTAGGGATGACCAGGGATGTTCTCTGTTTAGTGAGTCCAGATCAGGCAGTAGGGATGACCAGGGATGTTATCTGTTTAGTGAGTCCAGATCAGGCATAAGGGATGACCAGGGATGTTCTCTGTTTAGTGAGTCCAGATCAGGCAGTAGGGATGACCAGGGATGTTCTCTGTTTAGTGAGTCCAGATCAGGCAGTAGGGATGACCAGGGATGTTCTCTGTTTAGTGAGTCCAGATCAGGCATAAGGGATGACCAGGGATGTTCTCTGTTTAGTGAGTCCAGATCAGGCATAAGGGATGACCAGGGATGTTCTCTGTTTAGTGAGTCCAGATCAGGCAGTAGGGATGACCAGGGATGTTCTCTGTTTAGTGAGTCCAGATCAGGCAGTAGGGATGACAAGGGATGTTCTCTGTTTAGTGAGTCCAGATCAGGCATAAGGGATGACCAGGGATGTTCTCTGTTTAGTGAGTCCAGATCAGGCATAAGGGATGACCAGGGATGTTCTCTGTTTAGTGAGTCCAGATCAGGCATAAGGGATGACCAGGTATGTTCTCTGTTTAGTGAGTCCAGATCAGGCATAAGGGATGACCAGGGATGTTCTCTGTTTAGGGAGTCCAGATCAGGCATAAGGGATGACCAGGGATGTTCTCTGTTTAGTGAGTCCAGATCAGGCAGTAGGGATGACCAGGGATGTTCTCTGTTTAGTGAGTCCAGATCAGGCAGTAGGGATGACCAGGGATGTTCTCTGTTTAGTGAGTTCAGATCAGGCAGTAGGGATGACCAGGGATGTTCTCTCTTTAGTGAGTCCAGATCAGGCATAAGGGATGACCAGGGATGTTCTCTGTTTAGTGAGTCCAGATCAGGCAGTAGGGATGACCAGGGATGTTCTCTGTTTAGTGAGTCCAGATCAGGCAGTAGGGATGACCAGGGATGTTCTCTGTTTAGTGAGTCCAGATCAGGCAGTAGGGATGACCAGGGATGTTCTCTGTTTAGTGAGTTCAGATCAGGCAGTAGGGATGACCAGGGATGTCTCTGTTTAGTGAGTTCCAGATCAGGCAGTAGGGATGACCAGGGATGTTCTCTGTTTAGTGAGTTCAGATCAGGCATAAGGGATGACCAGGGATGTTCTCTGTTTAGTGAGTCCAGATCAGGCAGTAGGGATGACCAGGGATGTTCTCTGTTTAGTGAGTCCAGATCAGGCAGTAGGGATGACCAGGGATGTTCTCTGTTTAGTGAGTTCAGATCAGGCAGTAGGGATGACCAGGGATGTTCTGTGTTTAGTGAGTCCAGATCAGGCAGTAGGGATGACCAGGGATGTTCTCTGTTTAGTGAGTTCAGATCAGGCAGTAGGGATGACCAGGGATGTTCTCTGTTTAGTGAGTCCAGATCAGGCAGTAGGGATGACCAGGGATGTTCTCTGTTTAGTGAGTCCAGATCAGGCAGTAGGGAATGACAGGATGTTCTCTTCTCTGGTCTCTGCTCCTCCCGTTGTGGGGTCTGAGACGCCGACGGCTCCCACCATTAGCTCTGACAAATTGAAAACCCTAGTCATTGGCGACTCCATTACCCGCAGTATTAGACTTAAAACTAATCATCCAGCGATCATACACTGTTTACCAGGGGGCAGGGCTACCGACGTTAAGGCTAATCTAAAGACGGTGCTGGCTAAAGCTAAAACTGGCGAGTGTTAGAGAGTATAGAGATATTGTTATCCACGTCGGCACCAACGATGTTAGGATGAAACAGTCAGAGGTCACCAAGCGCAATATAGCTTCAGCGTGTAAATCAGCTAGAAAGATGTGTCGGCATCGAGTAATTGTCTCTGGCCCCCTCCCAGTTAGGGGGAGTGATGAGCTCTACAGCAGAGTCTCACAACTCAATCGCTGGATGAAAACTGTTTTCTGCCCCTCCCAAAAGATAGAATTTGTAGATAACTGGCCCTCTTTCTGGGATTCACCCACAAACAGGACCAAGCCTGGCCTGCTGAGGAGTGACGGACTCCATCCTAGCTGGAGGGGTGCTCTCATCTTATCTACGAACATAGACAGGGCTCTAACTCCTCTAGCTCCACAATGAAATAGGGTGCAGGCCAGGCAACAGGCTGTTAGCCAGCCTGCCAGCTTAGTGGAGTCTGCCACTAGCACAGTTAGCGTAGTCAGCTCAGCTTTCCCCATTGAGACCGTGTCTGTGCCTCGATCTAGGTTGGGCAAAATTAAAATGGCGGTGTTCGCTTCAGTAATCTTACTAGTATAAAGACCTCCTCCATTCCTGCCATTATTGAAGAGATTGTGATACTTCACATCTCAAAATTGGGTTACTTAATGTTAGATCCCTCACTTCCAAGGCAGTTATAGTCAATGAACTAATCACTGATCATAATCTTGATGTGATTGGCCTGACTGAAACATGGCTTAAGCCTGATGAATTTACTGTGTTAAATGAGGCCTCACCCCCTGGTTACACTAGTGACCATACCCCCCGTGCATCCGGCAAAGGCGGAGGTGTTGCTAACATTTACGATAGCAAATTTCAATTTACAAAAAAAAAACAATGACGTTTTCGTCTTTTGAGCTTCTAGTCATGAAATCTATGCAGCCTACTCAATCACTTTTTATAGCTACTGTTTACAGGCCTCCTGGGCCATATGCAGTGTTCCTTACTGAGTTCCCTGAATTCCTATCGGATCTTGTAGTCATAGCAGATAATATTCTAATTTTTGGTGACTTTAACATTCACATGGAAAAGTCCACAGACCCACTCCAAAAGGCTTTCGGAGCCATCATCGACTCAGTGGGTTTTGTCCAACATGTCTCTGGACCTACTCACTGCCACAGTCATACTCTGGACCTAGTTTTGTCCCATGGAATAAATGTTGTGGATCTTAATGTTTTTCCTCATAATCCTGGATTATCGGACCACCATTTTATTGCGTTTACAATTGCAACAAATAATCTGCTCAGACCCCAACCAAGGAAGATTAAAAGTCGTGCTATAAATTCTCAGACAACCCAAAGATTCCTTGATGCCCTTCCAGACTCCCTCTGCCTACCCAAGGACGTCAGAGGACAAGAATCAGTTAACCACCTAACCGAGGAACTCAATTTAACCTTGCGCAATACCCTAGATGCAGTTGCACCCCTAAAAATTAAAAACATCTGTCATAAGAAACTAGCTCCCTGGTATACAGAAAATAAACGAGCTCTGAAGCAAGCTTCCAGAAAATTGGAACGGAAATGGCGCCACACTAAACTGGAAGTCTTCCGACTAGCTTGGAAAGACAGTACCGTGCAGTATCGAAGAGCCCTCACTGCTGCACGATCATCCTATTTTTCCAACTTAATTGAGGAAAATAAGAACAATCCGAAATTTCTTTTTGACACTGTCGCAAAGCTAACTAAAAAGCAGCATTCGCAAATGGAGGATGGCTTTCACTTCAGCAGTAATAAATTTATGAACTTTTTTGAGGAAAAGATCATGATCATTAGAAAGCAAATTACGGACTCATCTTTAAATCTGGGTATTCCTCCAGGGCTTCATTGTCCAGAGTCTGCACAACTCTGCCAGGACCCTGGCTCAAGGGAGATACTAAAGTGTTTTAGTACTATATCTCTTGACACAATGATGAAAATAATCATGGCCTCCAAACCCTCAAGCTGCATACTGGACCCTATTCCAACTAAACTACTGAAAGAGCTGCTTCCTGTGCTTGGCCCTCCTATGTTGAAACATAATAAACGGCTCTCTATCCACCGGATGTGTACCAAGCTCACTAAAAATGGCAGTAATAAAGCCTCTCTTGAAAAAGCCGAATCTTGACCCAGAAATTATAAAAAACTATCGGCCTATATCGAATCTTCCATTCCTCTCAAAAATTTTAGAAAAAAGTTGTTGCGCAGCAACTCACTGCCTTCCTGAAGACAAACAATGTATACGAAACGCTTCAGTCTGGTTTTTAGACCCCATCATAGCACTGAGACTGCACTTGTGAAGGTGGTAAATGACCTTTTTAATGACGTCAGACCGAGGCTCTGCATCTGTCCTCGTGCTCCTAGATCTTAGTGCCGCTTTTGATACCATCGATCACCACATTCTTTTGGAGAGATTGGAAACCCAAATTGGTCTACATGGACAAGTTCTGGCCTGGTTTAGATCTTATCTGTCGGAAAGATATCAGTTTGTCTCTGTGAATGGTTCGTCCTCTGACAAATCAATTGTAAATTTCGGTGTTCCTCAAGGTTCCGTTCTAGGACCACTATTGTTTTCGCTATATATTTTACCTCTTGGGGATGTCATTCGAAAACATAATGTTAAATTTCACTGCTATGCGGACGACACACAGCTGTACATTTCAATGAAACATGGTGAAGCCCCAAAATTGCCCTCGCTAGAAGCCTGTGTTTCAGACATAAGGAAGTGGATGGCTGCAAATTTTCTACTTTTAAACTCGGACAAAACAGAGATGCTTGTCCTAGGTCCCAAGAAACAAAGAGATCTTCTGTTGAATCTGACAATTAATCTGGATGGTTGTACAGTCGTCTCAAATAAAACTGTGAAGGACCTCGGCGTTACTCTGGACCCTGATCTCTCTTTGGAAGAACATATCAAGACTGCTTCAAGGACAGCTTTTTTCCATCTACGTAACATTGCAAAAATCAGAAACTTTCTGTCCAAAAATGACGCAGAAAAATTAATCCATGCTTTTGTTACTTCTAGGCTCGACTACTGCAATGCTCTACTTTCCGGCTACCCGGATAAAGCACTAAACAAACTTCAGTTAGTGCTAAATACGGCTGCTAGAATCCTGACTAGAACCAAAAAATTTGATCATATTACTCCAGTGCTAGCTTCCCTACACTGGCTTCCTGTTAAGGCAAGGGCTGATTTCAAGGTTTTACTGCTAACCTACAAAGCATTACATGGGCTTGCTCCTTCCTATCTTTCCGATTTGGTCCTGCCGTACATACCTACACGTACGCTACGGTCACAAGACGCAGGCCTCCTAATTGTCCCTATAATTTCTAAGCAAACGGCTGGAGGTAGGGCTTTCTCCTATAGAGCTCCATTTTTATGGAATGGTCTGCCTACCCATGTGAGAGACGCAGACTCAGTCTCAACCTTTAAGTCTTTACTGAAGACTTATCTCTTCAGTAGGTCCTATGATTAAGTATAGTCTGGCCCAGGAGTGTGAAGGTGAACGGAAAGGCTGGAGCAACGAACCGCCCTTGCTGTCTCTGCCTTGTCGGTTCCCCTCTTCCCACTGGGATTCTCTGCCTCTAACCCTTTTACAGGGGCTGAGTCACTGACTTACTGGTGTCCTTCCATGCCGTCCATGGGAGGGGTGCGTCACTTGAGTAGGTTGAGCCACTGACGTGGTCTTCCTGTCTGGGTTGGCGCCCCCCCCCCTTGGGTTGTGCCGTGGCAGACATCTTTGTGGGCTATACTCGGCCTTGTCTTCGGACGGTAAGTTGGTGGTTGTAGATATCCCTCTAGTGGTGTGGGGGCTGTGCTTTGGCAAAGTGGGTGGGGTTATATCCTGCCTGTTTGGCCCTGTCCGGGGGTATCATCGGATGGGGCCACAGTGTCTTCTGATCCCTCCTGTCTCAGCCTCCAGTATTTATGCTGCAGTAGTTTATGTGTCGGGGGGCTAGGGTCAGTCTGTTACATCTGGAGTATTCTCTTGTCTTATCCAGTGTCCTGTGTGAATGTAAATATGCTCTCTCTAATTCTCTCTTTCTTTCTCTCTTTCTCTCGGAGGACCTGAGCCCTAGGACTACCTGGCATGATGACTCCTTGCTGTCCCCAGTCCACCTGGCCATGCTGCTGCTCCAGTTTCAACTGTTCTGCCTGCGGCTACGGAACCCTGACCTGTTCACCGGACGTGCTTGTTGCACCCTCGACAATTACTATGATTATTATTATTTGACCATGCTGGTCATTTACGAACATTTTAACATCTTGACCATGTTCTGTTATAATATCCACCCGGCACAGCCAGAAGAGGACTGGCCACCCCTCATAGCCTGGTTCCTCTCTAGGTTTCTTCCTAGGTTTTTGGCCTTTCTCAGGAGTTTTTCCTAGGGAGTTTTTCCCAGCCACCGTGCTTCTTTCACATGCATTGCTTGCTGTTTGGGGTTTTAGGCTGGGTTTCTGTACAGCACTTTGAGATTTCAGCTGATGTACGAAGGGCTATATAAATAAATTTGATTTGATTTGATTTGATTTGATTCTCTGTTTAGTGAGTCCAGATCAGGCAGTAGGGATGACCAGGGATGTTCTCTGTTTAGTGAGTTCAGATCAGGCAGTAGGGATGACCAGGGATGTTCTCTGTTTAGTGAGTCCAGATCAGGCATAAGGGATGACCAGGGATGTTCTCTGTTTAGTGAGTCCAGATCAGGCAGTAGGGATGACCAGGGATGTTCTCTGTTTAGTGAGTCCAGATCAGGCAGTAGGGATGACCAGGGATGTTCTCTGTTTAGTGAGTTCAGATCAGGCAGTAGGGATGACCAGGGATGTTCTCTGTTTAGTGAGTTCAGATCAGGCATAAGGGATGACCAGGGATGTTCTCTGTTTAGTGAGTCCAGATCAGGCAGTAGGGATGACCAGGGATGTTCTCTGTTTAGTGAGTCCAGATCAGGCAGTAGGGATGACCAGGGATGTTCTCTGTTTAGTGAGTTCAGATCAGGCAGTAGGGATGACCAGGGATGTTCTCTGTTTAGTGAGTCCAGATCAGGCAGTAGGGATGACCAGGGATGTTATCTGTTTAGTGAGTCCAGATCATGCATAAGGGATGACCAGGGATGTTCTCTGTTTAGTGAGTCCAGATCAGGCAGTAGGGATGACCAGGGATGTTCTCTGTTTAGTGAGTCCAGATCAGGCAGTAGGGATGACCAGGGATGTTCTCTGTTTAGTGAGTCCAGATCAGGCATAAGGGATGACCAGGGATGTTCTCTGTTTAGTGAGTCCAGATCAGGCATAAGGGATGACCAGGGATGTTCTCTGTTTAGTGAGTCCAGATCAGGCATAAGGGATGACCAGGGATGTTCTCTGTTTAGTGAGTCCAGATCAGGCAGTAGGGATGACAAGGGATGTTCTCTGTTTAGTGAGTCCAGATCAGGCATAAGGGATGACCAGGGATGTTGTCTGTTTAGTGAGTCCAGATCAGGCATAAGGGATGACCAGGGATGTTCTCTGTTTAGTGAGTCCAGATCAGGCATAAAGGATGACCAGGTATGTTCTCTGTTTAGTGAGTTCAGATCAGGCATAAGGGATGACCAGGGATGTTCTCTGTTTAGGGAGTCCAGATAAGGCATAAGGGATGACCAGGGATGTTCTCTGTTTAGTGAGTCCAGATCAGGCAGTAGGGATGACCAGGGATGTTCTCTGTTTAGTGAGTCCAGATCAGGCAGTAGGGATGACCAGGGATGTTCTCTATTTAGTGAGTTCAGATCAGGCAGTAGGGATGACCAGGGATGTTCTCTCTTTAGTGAGTCCAGATCAGGCATAAGGGATGACCAGGGATGTTCTCTGTTTAGTGAGTCCAGATCAGGCAGTAGGGATGACCAGGGATGTTCTCTGTTTAGTGAGTCCAGATCAGGCAGTAGGGATGACCAGGGATGTTCTCTGTTTAGTGAGTCCAGATCAGGCAGTAGGGATGACCAGGGATGTTCTCTGTTTAGTGAGTTCAGATCAGGCAGTAGGGATGACCAGGGATGTTCTCTGTTTAGTGAGTCCAGATCAGGCAGTAGGGATGACCAGGGATGTTCTCTGTTTAGTGAGTTCAGATCAGGCAGTAGGGATGACCAGGGATGTTCTCTGTTTAGTGAGTCCAGATCAGGCATAAGGGATGACCAGGGATGTTCTCTGTTTAGTGAGTCCAGATCAGGCATAAGGGATGACCAGGGATGTTCTCTGTTTAGGGAGTCCAGATCAGGCATAAGGGATGACCAGGGATGTTCTCTGTTTAGTGAGTCCAGATCAGGCAGTAGGGATGACCAGGGATGTTCTCTGTTTAGTGTGTCCAGATCAGGCAGTAGGGATGACCAGGGATGTTCTCTGTTTAGTGAGTCCAGATCAGGCAGTAGGGATGACCAGGGATGTTCTCTGTTTAGTGAGTTCAGATCAGGCATAAGGGATGACCAGGGATGTTCTCTGTTTAGTGAGTTCAGATCAGGCATAAGGGATGACCAGGGATGTTCTCTGTTTAGTGAGTCCAGATCAGGCAGTAGGGATGACCAGGGATGTTCTCTGTTTAGTGAGTCCAGATCAGGCAGTAGGGATCACCAGGGATGTTCTCTGTTTAGTGACTCCAGATCAGGCATAAGGGATGACCAGGGATGTTCTCTGTTTAGTGAGTTCAGATCAGGCATAAGGGATGACCAGGGATGTTCTCTGTTTAGTGAGTCCAGATCAGGCATAAGGGAGGACCAGGGATGTTCTCTGTTTAGTGAGTTCAGATCAGGCATAAGGGATGACCAGGGATGTTCTCTGTTTAGTGAGTTCAGATCAGGCAGTAGGGATGACCAGGGAGGTTCTCTGTTTAGTGAGTCCAGATCAGAGGCAGTAGGGATGACCAGGGATGTTCTCTGTTTAGTGAGTCCAGATCAGGCAGTAGGGATGACCAGGGATGTTCTCTGTTTAGGGAGTCCAGATCAGGCATAAGGGATGACCAGGGATGTTCTCTGTTTAGTGAGTCCAGATCAGGCAGTAGGGATGACCAGGGATATTCTCTGTTTAGTGAGTCCAGATCAGGCAGTAGGGATGACCAGGGATGTTCTCTGTTTAGTGAGTCCAGATCAGGCAGTAGGGATGACCAGGGATGTTCTCTGTTTAGTGAGTTCAGATCAGGCATAAGGGATGACCAGGGATGTTCTCTGTTTAGTGAGTTCAGATCAGGCATAAGGGATGACCAGGGATGTTCTCTGTTTAGTGAGTCCAGATCAGGCAGTAGGGATGACCAGGGATGTTCTCTGTTTAGTGAGTCCAGATCAGGCAGTAGGGATCACCAGGGATGTTCTCTGTTTAGTGACTCCAGATCAGGCATAAGGGATGACCAGGGATGTTCTCTGTTTAGTGAGTTCAGATCAGGCATAAGGGATGACCAGGGATGTTCTCTGTTTAGTGAGTCCAGATCAGAGGCAGTAGGGATGACCAGGGATGTTCTCTGTTTAGTGAGTCCAGATCAGGCATAAGGGATGACCAGGGATGTTCTCTGTTTAGTGAGTTCAGATCAGGCATAAGGGATGACCAGGGATGTTCTCTGTTTAGTGAGTCCAGATCAGGCATAAGGGATGACCAGGGATGTTCTCTGTTTAGTGAGTTCAGATCAGGCATAAGGGATGACCAGGGATGTTCTCTGTTTAGTGAGTCCAGATCAGAGGCAGTAGGGATGACCAGGGATGTTCTCTGTTCAGTGAGTCCAGATCAGGCATAAGGGATGACCAGGGATGTTCTCTGTTTAGTGAGTTCAGATCAGGCATAAGGGATGACCAGGGATGTTCTCTGTTTAGTGAGTTCAGATCAGGCATAAGGGATGACCAGGGATGTTCTCTGTTTAGTGAGTCCAGATCAGGCATAAGGGATGACCAGGGATGTTCTCTGTTTAGTGAGTTCAGGTCAGGCATAAGGGATGACCAGGGATGTTCTCTGTTTAGTGAGTCCAGATCAGGCATAAGGGATGACCAGGGATGTTCTCTGTTTAGTGAGTCCAGATCAGGCAGTAGGGATGACCAGGGATGTTCTCTGTTTAGTGAGTCCAGATCAGGCATAAGGGATGACCAGGGATGTTCTCTGTTTAGTGAGTCCAGATCAGGCATAAGGGATGACCAGGGATGTTCTCTGTTTAGTGAGTTCAGATCAGGCAGTAGGGATGACCAGGGATGTTCTCTGTTTAGTGAGTTCAGATCAGGCATAAGGGATGACCAGGGATGTTCTCTGTTTAGTGAGTTCAGATCAGGCATAAGGGATGACCAGGGATGTTCTCTGTTTAGTGAGTTCAGATCAGGCAGTAGGGATGACCAGGGATGTTCTCTGTTTAGTGAGTTCAGATCAGGCAGTAGGGATGACCAGGGATGTTCTCTGTTTAGTGAGTTCAGATCAGGCAGTAGGGATGACCAGGGATGTTCTCTGTTTAGTGAGTCCAGATCAGGCAGTAGGGATGACCAGGGATGTTCTCTGTTTAGTGAGTTCAGATCAGGCAGTAGGGATGACCAGGGATGTTCTGTTTAGTGAGTTCAGATCAGGCAGTAGGGATGACCAGGGATGTTCTCTGTTTATTGAGTTCAGATCAGGCAGTAGGGATGACCAGGGATGTTCTCTGTTTAGTGAGTTCAGATCAGGCAGTAGGGATGACCAGGGATGTTCTCTGTTTAGTGAGTTCAGATCAGGCAGTAGGGATGACCAGGGATGTTCTCTGTTTAGTGAGTTCAGATCAGGCAGTAGGGATGACCAGGGATGTTCTCTGTTTAGTGAGTTCAGATCAGGCAGTAGGGATGACCAGGGATGTTCTCTGTTTAGTGAGTTCAGATCAGGCAGTAGGGATGACCAGGGATGTTCTCTGTTTAGTGAGTTCAGATCAGGCAGTAGGGATGACCAGGGATGTTCTCTGTTTAGTGAGTCCAGATCAGGCAGTAGGGATGACCAGGGATGTTCTCTGTTTAGTGAGTCCAGATCAGGCAGTAGGGATGACCAGGGATGTTCTCTGTTTAGTGATTTCAGATCAGGCAGTAGGGATGACCAGGGATGTTCTCTGTTTAGTGAGTCCAGATCAGGCAGTAGGGATGACCAGGGATGTTCTCTTGATAAGTGCCTGAATTGGACCATTTTCCCATCCTGCTCAGCATTCAACATGAAACAAGTACTTTTGGGTGTCAGGAAAAATGTATGAAGAAAAAAGTACATTACTTTCTTTAGGAATGTAGTGAAGTAAAAGTATAAATAGTAAAGTAAAGTACAGATACCCCCCAAAACTACTTAAGTAGTACTTTAAAGTATTTTTACTTAAGTGTACAGATTGATACCATGTAGAATCTCATGTGTACAAAGTGAAATTCTAACTCCAAATCAGTCATTATCATTGAACAACACAGTAACATACAGGACATGTTGTGAGTACGGATTTACCAAGCACATCATGTAAAGGTTTTCCTTTGGAAATTAATGACTAATCTATAGAGCTTTATTAATAACTGTTATAAAGCACACACCAGTGATGCATTAATCATGTATTACTAATTAGTGTAACATTTAAATGCATGTTGTAAACCTACATCTAGCGTCTCGCACAAGACTAAGGTGCCAAGCGATCACTGTACTAATTAGTTTGCAATTATGTTTAATAACTTCTCTGGAAGCCAATCTTCTTACAGTCGGGGAGCAGAGGCAGGCTGTCTGATGCAAATACAGTACAGCCTGGAAAAGAAGGTACTCCACTGTACACACACAGGAGAGGAGGACTTCTGAGAAAAATATATGCTTTGACAGCTACTTTAAAGGTACGAAAGTGAGGATCTGATTGATGATGATTTTAGGCCAATAAAATATTTCACATTCTGAAATATGCCGAGTGTGGGGGAGAGAGAAGGACTTGGTGCTAAGTGGGATATGACTAGAGTATATGTATCCCTCTAACTGACACGTGCTCAGTACTGGCCTGCAGGAATATCAGACTTTAGTAGACAACAGGAGAGATAACAGGAGAGGAGACACAACAGGGGAGACAACAGGAGAGGAGAGACAACAGTGGAGACAACAGGAGAGGAGACACAACAGTGGAGACAACAGGGGAAACAACAGGAGAGGAGACACAACAGGGGAGACAACAGGAGAGGAGAGACAACAGTGGAGACAACAGGAGAGGAGACACAACAGGGGAGACAACAGGGGAAACAACAGGAGAGGAGAGACAACAGTGGAGACAACAGGAGAGGAGACACAACAGTGGAGACAACAAGAGAGGAGAGACAACAGGGGAGACAACAGGAGAGGAGAGACAACAGGGGAGACAACAGGGGAAACAACAGGAGAGGAGACACAACAGTGGAGACAACAGGAGAGGAGAGACAACAGGGGAGACAACAGGAGAGGAGACACAACAGTGGAGACAACAGGAGAGGAGACACAACAGGGGAGACAACAGGAGAGGAGAGACAACAGGGGAGATAACAGAGGAAACAACAGGAGATGAGAGACAACAGGGGAGATAACAGGAGAGGAGACACAACAGTGGAGACAACAGGAGAGGAGACACAACAGGGGAGACAACAGGAGAGGAGACACAACAGGGGAGACAACAGGAGAGGAGAGACAACAGGGGAGATAACAGGAGAGGAGAGACAACAGGGGAGACAACAGGGGAAACAACAGGAGAGGAGAGACAACAGGGGAGACAACAGGGGAGATAACAGGGGAAACAACAGGAGAGGAGAGACAACAGGGGAGATAACAGGGGAAACAACAAGAGAGGAGAGACAACAGGGGAGACAACAGGAGAGAAGACACAACAGGGGAGACAACAGGAGAGGAGAGACAACAGTGGAGACAACAGGAGAGGAGACACAACAGGGGAGACAACAGGGGAAACAACAGGAGAGGAGAGACAACAGTGGAGACAACAGGAGAGGAGACACAACAGTGGAGACAACAAGAGAGGAGAGACAACAGGGGAGACAACAGGAGAGGAGAGACAACAGGGGAGACAACAGGGGAAACAACAGGAGAGGAGACACAACAGTGGAGACAACAGGAGAGGAGAGACAACAGGGGAGACAACAGGAGAGGAGACACAACAGTGGAGACAACAGGAGAGGAGACACAACAGGGGAGACAACAGGAGAGGAGAGACAACAGGGGAGATAACAGAGGAAACAACAGGAGATGAGAGACAACAGGGGAGATAACAGGAGAGGAGACACAACAGTGGAGACAACAGGAGAGGAGACACAACAGGGGAGACAACAGGAGAGGAGAGACAACAGGGGAGACAACAGGGGAAACAACAGGAGAGGAGACACAACAGTGGAGACAACAGGAGAGGAGAGACAACAGGGGAGACAACAGGAGAGGAGACACAACAGTGGAGACAACAGGAGAGGAGACACAACAGGGGAGACAACAGGAGAGGAGAGACAACAGGGGAGATAACAGAGGAAACAACAGGAGATGAGAGACAACAGGGGAGATAACAGGAGAGGAGACACAACAGTGGAGACAACAGGAGAGGAGACACAACAGGGGAGACAACAGGAGAGGAGACACAACAGGGGAGACAACAGGAGAGGAGACACAACAGGGGAGACAACAGGAGAGGAGAGACAACAGGGGAGATAACAGGAGAGGAGAGACAACAGGGGAGACAACAGGGGAAACAACAGGAGAGGAGAGACAACAGGGGAGACAACAGGGGAGATAACAGGGGAAACAACAGGAGAGGAGAGACAACAGGGGAGATAACAGGGGAAACAACAAGAGAGGAGAGACAACAGGGGAGACAACAGGAGAGGAGACACAACAGGGGAGACAACAGGAGAGGAGAGACAACAGGGTCGACAACAGGGGAAACAACAGGAGAGGAGAGACAACAGGGCAAACAACAAGAGAGACAACAGGAGAGACAACAGAAGAGGATAGACAACATGGGAGACAACAGGAGAAAACAGGAGAGGAGAGACAAGAGGAGCAGAGAGACAACAGGGGAGACAACAGGGGAGACAACAGGAGAGACAACAGGAGAGGAGAGACAACAGGAGAAAACAGTAGAGGAGAGACAAGAAGAGCGGAGAGACAACAGGGGAGACAACAGGGGAGACAACAGGAGAAGAGACACAACAGTGGAGACAACAGGGGAAACAACAGAAGAGGAGACACAACAGGGGAGACAACAGGGGAAACAACAGAAGAGGAGAGACAACAGGGGAGACAACAGGAGAGGAGACACAACAGGGGAGACAACAGAGGAGGAGAGACAACAGGGGAGACAACAGGGGATTCAACAGGAGAGGAGAGACAACAGTGGAGACAACAGGAGAGGAGACACAACAGGGGAGACAACAGGAGAGGAGAGACAACAGGGGAGATAACAGGGGAAACAACAGGAGAGGAGAGACAACAGGGGAGATAACAGGGGAAACAACAGGAGAGGAGAGACAACAGGGGAGACAACAGGAGAGGAGACACAACAGGGGAGACAACAGGAGAGGAGACAAAACAGGGGAGACAACAGGAGAGGAGAGACAACAGGGGAGATAACAGGGGAAACAACAGGAGAGGAGAGACAACAGGGGAGATAACAGGAGAGGAGAGACAACAGGGGAGATAACAGGGGAGACAACAGGAGAGGAGAGACAACAGGGGAGACAACAAGGGAAACCACAGGAGAGGAGAGACAACAGGGGAGACAACAGGAGAGACACAACAGGGGAGACAACAGGAGAGGAGAGACAACAGGGGAGACAACAGGAGAGGAGACACAACAGGGGAGACAACAGGGGAGATAACAGGGGAAACAACAGGAGAGGAGAGACAACAGGGGAGATAACAGGGGAGACAACAGGAGAGGAGACACAACAGGGGAGACAACAGGAGAGGAGAGACAACAGGGGAACAAACAGGGGAAACAACAGGAGAGGAGAGACAACAGGGCAAACAACAAGAGAGACAACAGGAGAGACAACAGAAGAGGATAGACAACATGGGAGACAACAGGAGAAAACAGGAGAGGAGAGACAAGAGGAGCAGAGAGACAACAGGGGAGACAACAGGGGAGACAACAGGAGAGACAACAGGAGAGGAGAGACAACAGGAGAAAACAGTAGAGGGGAGACAAGAAGAGCGGAGAGACAACAGGGGAGACAACAGGGGAGACAACAGAGGAGGAGAGACAACAGGGGAGATAACAGGGGAAACAACAGGAGAGGAGAGACAACAGGGGAGATAACAGGAGAGGAGACACAACAGGGGAGACAACAGGAGAGGAGAGACAACAGGGGAGATAACAGGGGAAACAACAGAAGAGGAGAGACAACAGGGGAGACAACAGGAGAGGAGACACAACAGGGGAGACAACAGAGGAGGAGAGACAACAGGGGAGATAACAGGGGAAACAACAGGAGAGGAGAGACAACAGGGGAGATAACAGGAGAGGAGACACAACAGGGGAGACAACAGGAGAGGAGAGACAACAGGGGAGATAACAGGGGAAACAACAGGAGAGGAGAGACAACAGGGGAGACAACAGGAGAGGAGACACAACAGGGGAGACAACAGGAGAGGAGAGACAACAGGGGAGATAACAGGGGAAACAGCAGGAGAGGAGAGACAACAGGGGAGATAACAGGAGAGGAGAGACAACAGGGGAGATTACAGGGGAGGAGACACAACAGGGGAGACAACAGAGGAGGAGAGACAACAGGGGAGACAACAGGGGAAACAACAGAAGAGGAGAGACAACAGGGGAGACAACAGGAGAGGAGACACAACAGGGGAGACAACAGAGGAGGAGAGACAACAGGGGAGACAACAGGGGAAACAACAGGAGAGGAGAGACAACAGTGGAGACAACAGGAGAGGAGACACAACAGGGGAGACAACAGGAGAGGAGACAAAACAGGGGAGACAACAGGAGAGGAGACACAACAGGGGAGACAACAGGAGAGGAGAGACAACAGGGGAGATAACAGGGGAAACAACAGGAGAGGAGAGACAACAGGGGAGATAACAGGGGAAACAACAGGAGAGGAGAGACAACAGGGGAGACAACAGGAGAGGAGACACAACAGGGGAGACAACAGGAGAGGAGACAAAACAGGGGAGACAACAGGAGAGGAGAGACAACAGGGGAGATAACAGGGGAAACAACAGGAGAGAAGAGACAACAGGGGAGATAACAGGAGAGGAGAGACAACAGGGGAGATAACAGGGGAGACAACAGGAGAGGAGAGACAACAAGGGAGACAACAAGGGAAACGACAGGAGAGGAGAGACAACAGGGGAGACAACAAGGGAAACAACAGGAGAGGAGAGACAACAGGAGAAACAACAGGAGAGGAGACACAACAGGGGAGACAACAGGAGAGGAGACACAACAGGGGAGACAACAGGAGAGGAGAGACAACAGGGGAGATAACATTGGAAACAACAGGAGAGGAGAGACAACAGGGGAGATAACAGGAGAGGAGAGACAACAGGGGAGATAACAGGGGAGACAACGGGAGAGGAGAGACAACAGGGGAGACAACAAGGGAAACAATTCAAATCAAATCAAATGTATTTATATAGCCCTTCGTACATCAGCTGAAATCTCAAAGTGCTGTACAGAAACCCAGCCTAAAACCCCAAACAGCAAGCAATGCATGTGAAAGAAGCACGGTGGCTGGGAAAAACTCCCTAGGAAAAACTCCTGAGAAAGGCCAAAAACCTAGGAAGAAACCTAGAGAGGAACCAGGCTATGAGGGGTGGCCAGTCCTCTTCTGGCTGTGCCGGGTGGATATTATAACAGAACATGGTCAAGATGTTAAAATGTTCGTAAATGACCAGCATGGTCAAATAATAATAATCATAGTAATTGTCGAGGGTGCAACAAGCACGTCCGGTGAACAGGTCAGGGTTCCGTAGCCGCAGGCAGAACAGTTGAAACTGGAGCAGCAGCATGGCCAGGTGGACTGGGGACAGCAAGGAGTCATCATATCAGGTAGTCCTGAGGCATGGTCCTAGGGCTCAGGTCCTCCGAGAGAAAGAAAGAAAGAGAGAAAGAGAGAATTAGAGAGAGCATATTTACATTCACACAGGACACCGGATAAGACAAGAGAATACTCCAGATGTAACAGACTGACCCTAGCCCCCCGACACATAAACTACTGCAGCATAAATACTGGAGGCTGAGACAGGAGGGATCAGAAGACACTGTGGCCCCATCCGATGATACCCCCGGACAGGGCCAAACAGGCAGGATATAACCCCACCCACTTTGCCAAAGCACAGCCCCCACACCACTAGAGGGAGAGGAGAGACAACAGGGCAAACAACAAGAGAGACAACAGGAGAGACAACAGAAGAGGATAGACAACATGGGAGACAACAGGAGAAAACAGGAAAGGAGAGACAAGAGGAGCGGAGAGACAACAGGAGAGGAGAGACAACAGGGGAGACAACAGGAGAAGAGAGACAACAGGGGAGACAACAGGAGCGGAGAGACAACAGGGGAGAAAACAGGAGAGGAGAGACAACAGGAGAGGGGAGACAACAGGAGAAAACAGGAGAGACAACAGAAGAGGAGAGACAACAGGGGAGACAACAGGAGAGGAGAGACAACAGGGGAGCCCTCGGGAGACAACAGGAGCGGAGAGACAAGAGGAGCAGAGAGACAACAGGAGAAACAACAGGGGAGACAACAGGAGAGACAACAGGAGAGGATAGACAACAGGGGAGACAACAGGAGAGGATAGACAACAGGGGAGACAACAGAGAGGATAGACAACAGGGGAGACAACAGGAGAGACAACAGGAGAAGATAGACAACAGGGGAGACAACAGGAGAGACAACAGGAGAGGATAGACAACAGGGGAGACAACAGAGAGGATAGACAACAGTGGAGACAACAGGAGAGACAACAGGAGAAGATAGACAACAGGGGAGACAACAGGAGAGACAACAGAGAGGATAGACAACAGGGGAGACAACATGAGAGGATAGACAACAGGAGAGACAACAGAGAGGATAGACAACAGGGGAGACAACAGGAGAGACAACAGGAGAGACAACAGGAGAGACAACAGGAGAGTAGAGACAACAGGGGAGACAACAGGAGAGGAGAGACAACATGGGAGACAACAGGGGAAACAACAGGAGAGGAGAGACAACATGGGAGACAACAGGGAAAGAATAGGGGAGACAACAAGAGAGACAACAGGAGAGGATAGACAACAGGGGAGACAACAGTAGAGACAACAGGGGAGACAACAGGAGAGAAAACAGGAGAGACAACAGGGGAGACAACAAGAGAGACAACAGGGGAGACAACAGGAGAGAAAACAGGAGAGACAACAGGAAAGACAACAAGAGAGACAACAGGGGAGACAACAGGAGAGACAACAGGAGAGACAACAGGAAAGACAACAGGAGAGAAAACAGGAGAGACAACAGGAGAGACAACATGAGAGACAACAGGAGAGACAACAGGAAAGACAACAGGGGAGACAGCAGGGGAGACAACAGGAGAGAAAACAGGAGAGACAACAGGAAAGACAACAGGAGAGAAAACAGGAAAGACAACAGGAGAGACAACAGGAGAGACAACAGGAGAGACAACAGGAGAGACAACAGGAGAGACAACAGGAAAGACAACAAGAGAGACAACAGGAAAGACAACAGGAGAGACAACAGGAGAGACAACAGGGGAGACAACAGGAGAGACAACAGGAAAGACAACAAGAGAGACAACAGGAAAGACAACAGGAGAGACAACAGGAGAGACAACAAGGGAGACAACAGGAAAGACAACAGGAGAGACAACAGGGGAGACAACAAGGGAGACAACAGGAAAGACAACAGGAGAGACAACAGGAGAGACAACAGGGGAGACAACAGGAGAGACAACAGGAAAGACAACAAGAGAGACAACAGGAGAGACAACAAGGGAGACAACAGGAAAGACAACAGGAGAGACAACAGGAGAGACAACAGGGGAGACAACAGGAGAGACAACAGGAAAGACAACAAGAGAGACAACAGGAAAAACAACAAGAGAGACAACAGGGGAGACAACAGGAGAGACAACAGGAGAGACAACAGGAGAGACAACAGGAGAGACAACAAGAGAGACAACAGGAAAGACAACAAGAGAGACAACAGGGGAGACAACAGGAAAGACAACAAGAGAGACAACAGGAAAGACAACAAGAGAGACAACAGGAGAGACAACAGGAGAGACAACAGGAGAGACAACAGGAGAGACAACGGGAGAGACAACAGCGGAGACAACAGGGGAGACAACAGGAGAGACAACAGGAGAGACAACAGGAGAGACAACAGCGGAGACAACAGCAGAGACAACATGAGAGACAACAGGGGAGACAACAGGAGAGACAACAGGAGAAACAACAGGAAAGACATCAAGAGAGACAACAGGAGAGACAACAGGAGAGACAACAGGAGAGACAACAGGAGAGACAACAGGGGAGACAACAGAAGAGACAACAGGAGAGACAACAGGGGAGACAACAGGAGAGACAACAGGAGAAACAACAGGAAAGACATCAAGAGAGACAACAGGAGAGACAACAGGAGAGACAACAGGAAATACAACAGGAGAGACAACAGGAGAGACAACAGGGGAGACAACAGGAGAGACAACAGGAGAGACAACAGGGGAGACAACAGGGGAGACAACAGGAAAGACAACAGGAGAGACAACAGGAGAAACAACAGGAAAGACATCAAGAGAGACAACAGGAGAGACAACAGGAGAGACAACAGGAAATACAACAGGAGAGACAACAGGAGAGACAACAGGGGAGACAACAGGAGAGACAACAGGAGAGACAACAGGGGAGACAACAGGGGAGACAACAGGAGAGACAACAGGAAAGACAACAGGAGAGACAACAGGAGAGACAACAGTGGAGACAACAGGAGAGAAAACACATTAACTGGCTAAAGCGTTGACAACTTCTATAGTGATCTCCCCTGAGTCCATCGCAATGCAGCGAGTGTCAGGGTTCCTCTGGTTCTTGGCTCGGGCCCTGGACTCAGAGTGTGTGTGTATGTGTGAGTGTGTGTTTGGGGCGGAAGGGCTGGGAGTCGTCAGGCAGTGCGTGAGCGCCATGTGATTTGAACCAACGCCCAACCCCTCTATGCTAATAAGAGTAATCAGTGCCCCCATACCAGGTACCAGTCCGATAGAACCACAGAGACATGGCACAGCCCCTACTGCCTACCCACCAGCCACCCACACTGTTTACCCACAACAACCTGGAGCAACAC